>NC_056731.1:741673104-741698104 GCF_019279795.1 Protopterus annectens
AATTTTTTCTAACTCCTGATTTGCTGCACTCAGCTAAGCTCTGCTAAGCCTTGCTAAGCACTGCTTAAACTAAATATGTTTTAGCACTGCTTGGTACTGCTTAGCACTGTGCAGCTGTGCTTAGCTGGTTTGTGCACTGCTAAGAATTGCAGTTTAAGCACTGCTGAGCCGAGCTGAGCTGTGCTTGTTTGTGCAGTGCTATGTGACGCACCACACTTTTAAATATTGCCCAATGGTATTAAAGGGTGAGAAAACAGGCTATATTAAGTGCAATAGGCAGGAATACTACATAATTCATTGGAGTTCGACCTGTGAAGATACTATGGCAGGTGTTGGAGAGGGTGTGTGCTTCCGGGCACAGCATTGGGGCATTTTGGATTCCAGGGTCATGGTTGGGCTCCTAGTTAAAAAACATGCAGACCAGCTGACATGTTGCTGCAGTCAATTGTAGATGTCCTCTGCAGTCACTTTTATTGTTTTTTAACCCAATGCATGCCAAAATAGTATAGTATCAGTCATTGATAACAAATATCATTCTGTCCATAGGACCTACAGGTAAATGCTTGAGGTAACCCATATTATGAGTAAATAATTGTGTGTACAGATGTCGCAGACTGTTAAACTCAGTACCAGGCATGTGATAATGCTACAGAAAATAACAGCACATTTTCATAAAATGAAGTAAAGAAATAAAATGTGTAATCTTGATATGGCTGTATGCCTGGATTGACTGTGAAATGTTGCTGAAGTCAATTAAGACATCTGATGTACATGTCCTCTGCAGTCACTGCTATAGGTATCTATCCCCATGCCTGCCAAGTAAGGCATGATAGTTGTTCACTCTCTGTACCATACACATACATGTCTCTCAAGTGTCACACTGTCATGGAATGTAATTACTGTTGTGTAATCCCTCTATCACTGATGTATCACCAACATGATGTATGTCAATTGCAAAGTAACAGAACATCAGCCCCCAGTGCACCTTGGCAGTTATATATGTCCACCTGATGTGCAAGTGTGTTGTGTAGTTGTGTACCTGCAGGTGTTACTGCTTGGCCCATACTGTCCCATGCAGATATCTTGAGAGGCATGTACATGCTACAGCAGCTATAGGGCACTTATACACATAAAGAAAGGACAGGCCTGTAAAGTAGATAGTAGTACTGTTGTCAACAATATAGCTTATAATGGTATTAATGGACTGTATTTCTCTCTCCCACCACCCCTTATCTTCATATATATTTATTATTGTTATGCATTGGTTATGGTTTACTATTAACATATGTTCTGCAATAAACGTTATGTTGGGCATGTGTTGTATTATTGTTATGTATTACAATGATTGCATATTAACATATCTTGTTGAATTACCTATGTTAGCCTTATGCCGTAACTGTTACTGGCATGCTGCTAATATAACACCAAACCAGAAATAAAAAATGTTAGTATGGAGAGTGGTGGTGTTGGACCAGACATCTTGGGCTTATTGGAAGCTATCAACCAGAAATTGCTTGAGCATTCTAAACAGATTCAGTCTTTGGTAGAAGGTCAGCAAAATGAGAAGAATGGTAACAACTTGGCTTTAAAACCTAGTGGAAGACGTGACTTTGCCTCTGTGGCAAGTGTGGGACGTAGTTCTCCTGAAGTGAATACTGGAGTGAGGTCTGCGAATCCTTCCACTTCCAACAATTCAGAAGGTAATAATTTTGTGACTGAATTCGATGCCAATAAGTGGAGAGTAAATGACTTTAACTTTCAGCGAAGTGGGGTGGTGGTTAATGTTGAAAGAAATGACTTTAAACCTATGGCACAGCGCTTGAATGAATTTGAAAATAAGTTATTTACCCTTAAAAAACTGCAAATTGAAAATGGGTATTTGCAGAAAAACATTGACTGTGGTTTTGTACCTAAAGGTTTGTGAGCTTGGAAGTATCCCAATGGGATTGCCACTAACAAAGATATGTTGGAAGAAGTTCATAATTTATATAATAAAATGGGACTTGAACTTTTAGCCATCATTATAAAATATAATGATCAGCAAATTGCCTCTTTGGTGTGTGAACTGGAAACGGTGAATGAGGCTATTACTACTGATTTAAATTTTGATCATTATTTAACAAATTATAACAACTTGCTGGCAGAAGTGAACAACCAATGTGAAACTATTTTTGCTAGAAAGGCTAAGAAGATAGAAAGGGATAGCACCGAGTATAGGCGAAATCAAGCTTACCCCATGTCAGAAGGCAACTGTTATGGTAAAGTCCCTTTAAGTAAAAGCAATTACAGCAGGGATTTGGAGGTGGCGCCAACTGAGGAAAGTACAAATGGCGAGCCAGAGCAGGCTGATTTCCCTTTAGATGTGGAACTGAGAAGGTCGGAGAGGATACGTGGGCGGAACCAGCGGCAGGAACAGAATGTGTTCAGCGATTACATCAGGCAGGGTGCAAAGCCAAAGTTAACAAATTCCGGAAATTCAAGCAACAAGGGCAATCGAGCCCATTGGAAAGTATAATTTTTGACAGTGGTTCCAATTATACAGGTGAGCCTTTAAATTTGAAGTGCCTTTCACATTCATCCAACTATAGTGGTTATTTTAACTGTACTGGTGTGGTTGATACTAGTTCCCCTGCTTCCTTAGAGACGAACGGGCGTTTGTTAGCGCTCATTACAGATGGTACCATCAATAACTTTGAACTTTTTGGTGAAGTTTCACCTAATTCAGCCACTTGTGGAGCGCATATAAATGTCGGTTGTGAACGAAACGCATGTGTTAATGCCAATGAGCGGTTTGCTGGTAACAATACTGAGCAGCAAAATTGTGTGGGTATTAATAGTGTTGACCAGTTAACAGCGGATGCCGAGAATTGTTCATTTTCAATTCACGAGTCTTGTGGGGGGTTTACAGCCGCTTTTTCTACAAATTCAAATGCGAATTTGGCTTGTGGTGTTGCTGTTCCCGTTTCGTCGATTGTGGATGACGCGTGTGAACATTTGGACAATTGTGATGCTGGGACAGTTTCTGGACAATTAAATCAAGAATATTCTCCTTTTGAAATTAATGTTACTAATGTTATTGATGTCACTGGTTATGCTCCTGTTATACAACGTGCAACATATTAGTAATTGTAGTAATGTTGCAGACACATATAGGGATATTTTTGTTGACACGTCTAATTTTGATTTACATTTGGATGACACACATGGAAATATGTTGGAGGGTGTACATATGGGTAGCAACCTATTGAACATGAATTGTGACTATAAAGTTGGATATAGGTCACCTTTTGTGAGAGATGTTAATGTAAGTATGTGTGAATTAGAATCAACTGTTGATTCAAAGTCACCTTTAGTGAACGCTGAAACGGGTGAAGTTAATGATTTTGGTGTTGAAACTCAGCAGTCTTTGCATTTGAGTGAAGCTTTTTCCTCTATGGTTGGGTTTAGTGGTTCACTTATTAGCAATTCTGTAGATAATACTGATGTTGACTGTGATTCCCTGTATGATGTTAGTTTGTACACCTTTCCAACTTTCTTTGGTGAGGCTGGTGTGCATCTTGATAATGATAGTGATGGTCAAATTGAGCAAGAAAATGAGAATGTGGCGCAAAGTAGTGTGAATTATTGTAATATGGATTGTGGTATTGAAGAATTGATACAAGTAATGGATGGAAACTCTGTATCAGTTTTGGAATACGGGCTTAGTAATCCTGTTATTATAGCTAATGGTTTTGATGATTTTAAAATATATAATTATTCTACTAAAATCATTAATGAACGACATGTTGAATTTTTGGCTAAAGGGTTAACATTTGTTCCCCTAGCTCGGGGTGGTTTGAGTAACACTTTAGTTGACCTAAAATGTTAGTAAGGAAGATGAACTTGAAATTGACTTTTGATGGTGTAAATAGGAATGAAGTGGGGCTGACTCTGAAAAAAACAAGTAAGTATATGCCCCCAATTAATGTTGTTACCAATGCTTATGAAAGGATATGTGAGCTTGATATAAGGGAGCACTATAGGCGGGCAATGAGTCCACACTACAAGCTGGCCTTTGATATGAAGGACAACCTGACCTTTGAAGAGCATGATTTGCTGGATGGGTTGGTAAATGACATTTCTATAAGATTTATGAAGCCCGATAAAGGAAATGGCTTAGTGCTTATTGACAGGGTTGATTATGTCAATAGTATTATGGCATTATTGGCAACGGATACATACGAAGATGTTAGCCTTAATGAATTAAATATTGCCTATAGTAAGGTTAGTTTGTACATTGAGGACTTACTTTGGCAAGGGCACATAAATGAGGATGAGTATAGGTACTTGATCAATGATTATCCAATGGTTAGTGGGATTTTCGGAATACCTAAGATCCACAAGGGCTTAAATAATTTAGCATTTAGGCCAATTGTTGATGGCAAGCGCAGTAAAACCTGTTTTATAAGTAAATTTCTTGATTTTGAACTACAGAAGGGTTTAAAAGTATTTAATTATATCACCAAAGATTCGTGGTCATTTTTGGAGAGGCTAAAGGGTGTTAAATTCACAAATGATACTATTATGATAACAGTTGATGTTGTAAACTTGTTTTCAGTTATTCCTACAACAATAGGGCTTGAATGGTTGGAGGTTCAATTGTTAAAAACAGGTTTATTTGATCAGGATAGAATCAACTTGTTGGTAGGTTTAATGGAAATTGTGCTCACTAACAATTTTATTCAGTTTGAGGGGAGTTTTTATAAACAGACAACTGGTGTTGCGATGGGGGCGGCATGTGCCCCGGTATATGCCAATTATGTAATGGCATACTGGGAGCAAGAATTTCTTTTTACTAGCAGATTCATGCCCCACATCAGCTTTTACACCCGCTTCCTAGATGATTTGTTTATCATCTGGGATGGTGGAATTGACAAGTTTAGAGAATTTATTGAGTTTCTTAATAATTCTGTTGAATTTTTGAAATTCACCCATAGCATGAGTAATGTTGAAATTGATTATTTGGATGTGCATTTAGCTGTCAGCCCGGTTAATTCTGGATTGATATCTACCATCCATAGAAAAGCCACATTTTCGAATTCATATCTAAGTTATTCAAGCTGTCACCCTGACCATCAGAAGAAGGCAATAGTTAAAGGGCAGATGGTCAGGGCAGCGAGAATGACCAGTTTGGATGTTGATTTTTTTAAAGAACTTGACTTTATTAAGCTAATGTTTATTAGGCGGGGTTATCCAGCGGCATTGTGTAATTGTATTGCGGATGAAGTAAAATTAAAAAGGGCCAATGGCGTCTATTGGGCTTTATTGCATGGAAAGCCTAATATTAGACATGAGCATGTTGATGGTAATGCTGCTCCTATGAGTGACATCATTCTTAGAAGTGATGAATCTAGTGCACGGGTCAGCTGTGATCATCCATTATATTTTATTACCACTTTCTCCTTTGACGCACCTTATGTTGCTGAGATTATTGTCAATAATTGGAAAATTTTGAAAATGGATCATTTGGTAAGTGGGAAGTTGGGGAGACCGCCTAAATGTGTTTTTAGGAAAGGACTTTCTTTTAAACAATTATTGGAAAGGGGTGACACTACACACACTGTTACATATAGGAGTAAGGGTAATTTTAAGTGCGGTAGGTGCAGTGTTTGTCACCTGATCAATGTGACAGGTCTTGAATTTAAAGTGGCTGGAGTTACTGTTAGGGTTGGGGCTCATTTTGACTGTTTTAGTACGAAGTGTCGTATGCAATGTGTACCCAGTGTCCGCCTTTTATATTGGGAAGACCTGCAGGGCATTAAGAGACCGAATTATTGAGCATCAGTCGGATATTAGATTAAAGAAAAAGACTAATGCCCTGTATAGGCACATTGACACTAATAGTGGGCATCATTTTAAGTTTTGTGTGATCCAGCAGATTCTGGTAGATAAATCTGGAAGGAAACTGGATGTGCACTTAGATATAGGTGAGATGAAATGGCAGCTGAAACTTAATGCATTGGAATTTCCAGGCATTAATGACTGCATTACTATTATGCCTATTTTAAAATTAAAAAATCTATTGGGTTGAATTTACTTGCACCTACAATGTTGTATACAAAGTATACATCTAATAATTAGATTTGTAGTGATGTTATGTTTAAATGTTCATTACAAATTGTTGCAATTCAGTTTTGTTTGGCAGTTTTTAATTTTTAACTTTGATTCTAGTGTTGATACACCTTTTACTAAGGTTTGGGTTTGTGCTTTTATTATGTATGCTGGCCTTCATATTGAATGTTAATTATGCCAATTATTCAACTAATTATTCAATTGAATTTTGATGATGTCATTTTTAGGTGTGTGTATAAGGTTGCTTTTTACTTGCATTAACTTGTGTTCTGATGAAGTCGGATTAAAGACAAAACCTAGGTCAACTCGTGGCTTTGTTCATTTTCTTAACTGGTTGCTTCCTGGAGTCCATTTGCTGGTGATTTTTTATTTCTGGTATGCTGCTAATATACTGACTGTTACATTATTTATTGTTGTGTTCCTTATAATATGCAGTTAAATTTAATTGGGTTATTTCCAATGTTCTGGCAAGCTGTTATTACTAACAAAATGTTTTGTTCATAACTAACCTATGTGCATTGCTATACTACTATCACCACAGCATGACTGGGTAGGCCAGTTCCTGCTGATCTGCCTACCCTACCTCAGCCATCTGTGACACCGGGTACCACCATGCCTGGGACTCAAGCTGGTGGCGCCTCCTCTGCTGGCCTTGCACCACCTTCAGGTGGAACTACCTCAGGAGATGGGGCCCTTCCCTCCCGGAAGCAGTGGCGGAGGGGCGGTAATCACCCAGGATCAACTACCAGCTATGGTGTCCAGGATAGTTCATAGGAGCTATGAACAATATCTGTGCTGGATTGAGGGCAGACTGGACAACCTGGTAGGGCCTGGTGGCCCTGGTACCCAGTCTCCAGCACATCCACCTTCAGGGCAGTGAAGGAGCAGTGTTGACTGCTCATGGGTGCATATACCAGTCATGCTGCTACCATCTGGAGGTACATGCTCCTCAGATTCCACTACACCCTCCCTGTCCAAGGTGTTTACCCCCTCATGTGTCACACACTGCCCTTCTCCTCTGTCTTGTTTGTCTTGTCTGTCTGCAATTGTATTGTCTCCTACCCAACTTACCTCCCCACATGGGCCTACAACCCTTCCGCAACATTCAACTCTCTCCTAAAAAATGTGCACCTGTCCCACAAAATTGCCCCATACATAGCTCTCCATTTCACACACATGTCCACTGTACACAACAAATTTGGTCCAATTGGCTTGACAACACATTTATGTTGTCTTCACCCCTCTCTCTGGGGTTTGAGAGTCCAAATTCATCCACAAATTATGTCAAACTGCACAGCTGTTGCTGTACAACAAATTGAAAGCTATGGTCCTTTCCTATACCCTTCCTGCACATCCCTACCTGCCTCTCAGTATGTTTTATCCCCTGCCTGCCCCCATTTCACCACTGTCCTATCACTCCTTTTTGCTTTTCTTTTTATTTTTTTAGGACAGGTTTGTGCGGAGCGGCGCTGCGCTCAAACCCATGCAAACCTGCTTAAAAGTGCTTTAAAGTGCCTTAATGGTCTTATGTGTTTATGATACTGTTAGACACATCTGCAAAATAATCACCCTTGCCACATCTCAAACCTAGGCCCTTGTCAATTATAGCATAGTACATTAGCCCACTAGGCCACTCAGCTCTTAATTGATAGAGGTGTTTCCAGCAAAATATACTGACTGCCACAGACAGACTACAAGTATATCTAATGAGAAAAATGGGATTGTCCCTGGGACTCGGATGTAAAAAGTACACCAGAGCGCGCAACCAAATAAATAATAATGACTGTACATGAGGCCTGAGATTGCAGGTAAATGTACCCTTTTAGCAACAACATCTGTAAACACACCTACTAAGGCAGCAATGGCAAAGTACGTGTGTACAACTGGGACCCTGCTGCACAACAACTGCCTTTGAAGGCCATGCACATAATGATGGATGCAGACAAAGTGTGTCACAGAATGTTTGTACGCATACATATCTTGCAAATATACTTGCTGTAGCACTCAGTAGCTCAGTCTGTTAAATTCCTTGCATGTAATATATTTTGCCACCCATGGTCTTGGGTTTGAATCCAGTGTGTTGCACATCAATTACATTTTTGTGAGCACAGCGAGTAATAACTGAGTCATGCAAATGTAACCCACACAGGTTGCGGCTACTGATTTAACTGCTACCCATGTTTGCAAGTCAAAGGCCTGTAGGTAGGGACACACTGCACATATTTGAATGGCTGAACTATATGTCGGGTCTATATCACCACATCGAATGGTGATAAGTTCGAACGCCCTTTGTTCGAACCGAAAAGTCCTAAAGCCATGAACCATGAAGTTACAGAACCTCGATTTTTTTTCCCCAGGGAAAAAAAATCGGTGGGTGTCTTTGGGGCTTTGCTATTTCCTCCATTGTAGTGCGATCTTGGAGTTGGTATATTTAAGTTGGGGGGTGTGGGGGCACAGCCCCCCACATTGGGGGGTGTGGGGGTGAAGCTTCCCACTTCAGTTTGTTTTAAAGTTGTGATTTTTTTTTCTTTTTCATGGAGCAGCAATTTTTTTCCCTGGGAAAAAAAAACGCTCTTCCGTGAGTTCACTGTTTAGGGTTTTCGGACTTTTAGGTTTGAACAAAGGACATTCAAACTTATCACCATTTGATGTGGTGATATAGACCCCTATATGTTGCCTACTACTCTGTGATTGGCACAGTTACATAATAGATGTACCTTAAGCACATGCCTCGATTGCACTGTAAAGGGTACCCTTACCCTGGCTCTGCTGTGATGACAGAGTTCACAGTGCTGCCTCAGTTACACGTACAGCTTGCAGTCCTCCAAGGAGTTCACTCTCCCCCCATGTGTCCTAGGCTGCAGCAGCAGCCTGGAACATATGCAGCTGTATCTTAAGCTAGCTGCTACAGACCTACCATACTTCACAACCTCCTAGAACAAGGGATTCAGACAAAAGCATGCATAAAGGGTGGGGGGAAAGGTCCAGCGACAGGGACATGTGTCACAGTTTGCCCCTGTGCTGATAGAATAGCAGCTACTGCATCAGCATGCATATTCTTATGGGTATGTCGTCCAACACTCACGTCTCACCTCCTCACTGACCACAACACACAGTGTTTACCACTGAACTGCCAGATAATCACAATGTCATGGGATAATGGCCAAACATATCATGCAAAACTGTGGGCATACCTCAGAAATCTCAACTCTGGACAGTATTTGTACCTACCCTCTGTGATGCTGTAGTCTCCACACCTCACTAATGTCCATCTCAAAGAGTAAGAAAGGGGCCAAGGCCTACATGAAGGCCTTAAATATTGTACTGTGGTGCCATGTCATTGGCTAATGAAAGTGCAATCCAGCTATTGTGGATACAGTTAGCAACTCTGAGCCACCAATTAGTGCACGGGCAATTACCTGTTAATGAGCATTACCTACAAAATGCAATCCACTACCTATCGGGAACAGGTCTGTATGTTGTTTTGCTCACACAAATAATGGATTTGCAAGCTATTTGCAAAGGAACACTTCAAAAAAGGAGTACTTTAATCTACCAGATATGTAATAGATGCCCCATATAATGGGGTGCAGATGGTAAGATGGAGGTATGAGGAATAGGGATTACAACAGTAAGCCTGTCATACATCTATGGTGTTGACATGTTGGTGATACTCTGCTGTCCAACAGCTGCAGGCATGCCTCACAACTGTCCCTGATTTGAGTCAAATCCCAGCTCTGCCCTTGTTACTCCCTTCTACAATGGTCATCTATTGTAAGAAAGCTAGTGGAAGCTGTGTTAGACATAGTGACACTAAGTAAGGGTGTACACTCCTGTGACATCAGATGAAGTACTGTTATTCACAATCTCTCAATCTGGCAATGCCACACATAAATAGTGCTAGCATTGTGCAGGTGTCCCTGACTGTCCCTGATGTACCCTAGCTAGGTCACTGTTTTGTTGACATTCATCCCTCATTGGTTGAGAGCTATGGCTGACATACCTGTCAGTCCCCTACAGCAGGAATTCCACCATAGCCATAAGTAATGGGGGGGACAGGCTCAACCTCAGTGACAGGGGATGCATATTGGCCATACAAAATAAAACTGAATACAGTAACAGATATTACTATAGCACATGTGTTTTCTGAGGGGTCTGGCATTTGACAGACAGATTCCCTATTGTCTATCAGTGTTAAATAAAATCCAGAATTCAATACACAGGAGCTTCAGATTCAAAGGTTTACTAGTGTACACCAGGAGGCAAAAAACGTACAAGTACAGAATTTTGTCTGACATGAAACAGGAAGCACACAATTTTATATAGGTTTAACATTCAAGCTGTGCCCACCTTACTGACGTGATATGTCACAGAGCATCTACATCACTTTAGCTTACAGTCTTCTATTCATAAAACTGCTGATGCTGTATATTTTAAAAAAGTTTTCTTCTGGATACAATACGGCCTTGCTATCCACCTGGCCAGACATAATGTCTTTCTGTAAAGTTACTTCTTCAAGGTTTCATATCAGTTCGAATACAGTAGCAGATTCAGTCTCTTAATACATATCTTTGTTCTCTGTTACACTTTCTCACACAGCTGCGTGCTATCTCAGTAATACATATACAAGGCCAAATCATCCCAGCAGGAAAGAGCAGAAGATTTCATTATTTCACACATTTAATTTCCTGACCCAGCAGATAATCACTTGTGAAAAGCATAAACATTAAAACTTGCTAAGCTAGCATCTGCCAGGGTCGAAGGTCAGCTTTGCTTCAAGCCACACTGCAGTTTCAAAACTACCTCACATTTAAACATGAATTAATCCTCTCTACTATATGATTAATAGAATAAAATGCATTATATACTGCTTTGCTTTTAAACTAGCATTTCTCATGTATTCAAATACACATTTTTCTAACATTTTCCCCCCTATTAATACTTTTTATTCTATTTTGAAGTATGCATAGTGCCATTTCATCTCCCAACTTCTTCCACTTAGGATTTTCAGCTAGGTGAGTCATTCAATCTATACTTCAGAAAAAATGTCATCTGAGATCAATCTTTCAATCTCAATATCTTGGTACAAAGTTTCAGTAACAGATACATCAATAAAATCTTTGATTAATCTTTTTATGCAGGGAATTCCACAGCAAACACATGCTCCTATTAGGAGTATACCCACACAAATGGCAATCAGAATATTCATTAGGATGGAACCCCACCCCCCAAATAGATTCTGGAAAAAGTCCGTCAGTGGGTTTGGGCCTGGTTCAGTCATGGCTGATACTTGCTGAATTACCTCTAGGTGATTATTAATTTCATGCCTATTATCTGGTATGTACGCACAGCATTCTTCTTTGATAAGCGTGCATGTACCACCTCTCGCCGCTAGGGTGAAGTCAAGAGCCATTCGATTTTGTAGCACAACAGTTCTCATTGCATTCAGTTCATCAGTCACCAGTTCTAGGGCAGAAAAAGTTGCATTACTCATTCCTTCGAGAAGTTTCGACAACTTCCTCAGCTCCCAAATCGATTTGACTGCTCCATAGGCTGGGAATATTCCTGCCCAGGATATAATACTGTCACTCAAGTCCATATGAGTCAATTTACTTTTGTCTTTCACGGCATTATGATCTTTCCAGCCAGCTTCGAGCTTTACGACTGGATTCACAGGTTTTTCAACTGGACCTTCAAGTTTTCGAGCTGCTTCTCTCACGTTTCGTATCTTACCCAAAGGCAATTCTGCAGTATGTCTCATTGCCGGAACCAAATGACCCAAAAAACAACTGCCGGACCAATTCTCAGGTAACCATTTATATGCTTTTTTCCCACAAATAAAATAACAGTTTTCTACTTTGGTACTAATACGCATCAGCCCTGCATGAAACATTTTCTGATCTATAACTGACAATTGTTTAAACAAAACTGGATTTTTGCGAATGTCATTCATAGCTGTTTTCAAGGAGTTCAAATATGAGTCATAATTAGTATTGCAAAAAGTATTGCCATTACCATTCTTAATATAACATCGGTAAGATATGGTTATATTACAATTGCTCCAGCCCACCTGGAGGGTATCATTTTATAAAACATACAACTCCTTTTTGTGTGACAGGTAAAAATAAAGCTATTTTGTCCTGTGATCTCACAGTTCCTGTATCGAAGAGTAAATTCTCCCAAGTCTCATTTATCCCCAAAGGGACAGCGGACATTATCAGTCCTCCATATGCTTTTGGTATAGCTGTACAAACCCAGCAATTTGAAATGTTCATAGTCTCTGCATATACACGTTTCATGGCTAGGTATGTGTTAAAATTTGGATGCCAGTCTATAGACGTTTCATCACGCCTTCTCACTTTCACTTGTGTGGTTGTGTGTAAGATAAACCACAACAAGAGAAAAATTGTCACAATTACAGTCAATAAATGTACACTGAACAAAATGATTATGCAACATCTCTGGGGTTGATCTAAATTTCTATTCGCTTTGTTTTTGGCCATCTTGGTCTGGTTGTGTATCAGTCACAAAGTTTTTATCAAGTTGAAAGTTCTTTACCAGTTTGCAATGTGTCAAATGAGCCCAGGACGTCCTCTCAGCCACTCTAACTGCAGTAGGCGTTGCCAACAGAACCTGGTATGGTCCCTCCCACTTTGGACTCGCCCAGTTCTTCCTCTTCGTCACCTTCAGCCACATGTATGTCCCAGGGGCCAAGACTGCTTCCACCGGTCTGGTCTGTTCCTTATCTGAAAAAGAGTTAAACTGCAAAACAGATTTATTTGTTAACAGTTTCCTCATATAACTAGCTAATGAACTGTCAGCCTCTTGCTCTGCAGGCATGAGAGCTTTCCACTGAGGCACATAATATGCTCTCCCAAAAACCATTTCAAAGGGAGTCAAACCCTTTATATTTGGAACCGTTCTCATACTCAGCAGTGCCAAAGGCAGACAGTATATCCAATTCTTTTGGGTCTCCTCTACTAGCTTCCTAAGCTTATTTTTGAGGGTACCATTGTACCTTTCCACCAATCCTGCTGACTGTGGGTGGTAGGCACAATGGTTCTTTAAGGAGATACCAAAAAATCTCCCAAGTTGCTGGATTGTCTGGTTTACGAAATGTGTGCCATTGTCACTATAAATCCTTTCCGGAATGCCAAATCTAGGGATTATCTCTTTTATCAGGGCTTTCGCCACTGTTGCTGCATCCAGGTTTTTGGTTGGAAAAGCTTCTACCCATTTAGAAAACATGTCTACAATAACTAAACAAAACTTTTTCCCTTCACACTTATTCAATTCTATAAAATCCATACAAATAGTATGGAACGGGTATGGTGGTATAGGAAAACTTCCTTGCTTGGTTTTAAATGCTCCTTGTGCATGGTGCTTGTTACAAGTATGACAAGCTGCACAACATTTTTGTGTATAATTTGTGAATCCGTATGTTTGGAATATTCAGTTTACTAACTGTACCATCCCCCCTTTTGAGACATGGCACTGCCCATGGCTCAGCAAAGCTGCATATCTAAATAAATTAGACGGCAATATCGGTTTTCTGTCTTTGGAAATGTACAGTCCATTCTCAAGAATTGCGCCTCGTTTTACCCATTTTTGTTTTTATGCTTTTGTAGTAAGCATCTGCATTGTTTTTAACATGTCTAAATCTAAAATCTCAGAGGGTTGTAATTCCTCATTCAAAAGTAAAGTTTCTGAGTCTGAGGCTGCTTGCTTTGCAGCTGCATCAGCTCGTGCATTGCCTTTTGAAATCTTATCCTGCTGTTTCGTATGAGCTGCACATTTACAAATAGCTACTTTGGTAGGTAACTGAATAGATTCTAATAACTCCAAAATAAATTGCACATGATTAATAGGTTTTCCACTAGATGTTATCATTCCTCTATTTTTCCATTGTTGTGCAAATACATGTACTGTAGAAAAAGCATACTGACTATCAGTATATATGTTCACACACTTGTTTTTTGCTAAAGTACATGCCCTCGTCAAAGCTATCAATTCTGCTGCTTGTGCAGATAGGTTGTGTGGTAAGGATTGAGCTTTTAAAATTTCAGTGTCTGTAACTACTGCATATCCTACCAGATTCTTCCCTGTAGGACCCTTTCTGCATGAGCCGTTCACGTAATATGTCACCTCGGCATTGTCCAAGGGCATATCTGTGAGATCTTGTCTAGGTAAAGCTAACTGTTCAATTTCCTGCAGGCAGCTGTGTGGTGTGCCCTCCACAGGAGTTGGAAGTAATGTTGATGGATTTAATGTCGTACATTGTTCAATTGTCATATGAGGTTGGCTCAGCAATATAGTCATTCACGAAAGATGTCCAGCAGGGGAAAGGTATGCCACTTTTTCCTGCAGTAAAATTATTGCAACTGCATGAGGCACTCTCAATGTGAGAGGGTGGAATAACACCACTGAGGCCGAAGCCTGTACTGCCATTGCAGCTGCAACTACTGCTTGTACACAGTGAGGCAAATATTGCGCCACTGGGTCTAACTGCGATGAATAGTAGGCTATGGGGCGTTGCTTGTCCCCATGTTGTTGCGTCAATACTGACGTCATATATCCTTGCTTGCAATCTACGGTCTGAAAGAACCATTTGTGATAATTCAGAAGTCCTAAAACTAATGAAGAAGCTATCAACTGCTTCAACCTGCAGAAAGCCATTTCTGCTTCAGGTGTCCATTGTAAGATATCTTGTGCTGCCATTGGTGTCTTATATTTCAAGTCAGTCAGTGGAGCAGATTCCAAAGCATAATTTGGTATCCAGCTCCGACAAAACTTAGTTGTACCCAAGAAAGACAGAATTTCCTTCTTGGTTGTTGGTTTGGGTGCTTGCAAGATTGCTGTTTTTCTTTCCTCATCCAATATTCTACCTTCATTGGATATTACATATCCTAGGTATCTAACTTGTTTTCTCCAAAGTTGTAACTTACTTTTGTTTACTTTGTGTCCTTGTGTTGCTAAAAATTTCAATAATGCTACAGTATCCTCCCTGCACTGTTGCTGGGTGGGGGCTGCTAGCAAGATGTCATCTACATAAAGTAGAATTTGACTACCTCCCAGTGGGGTAAACCCTGCCAGGTTGCTAGCCATTTCTTGTGCAAATATTGTTGGGCTCTCACAATATCCCTGTGGTAGTCGAGTATATGTATACCTTTTACCCTGAAATGTAAATGCAAACCAATACTGACTATCAGGATGTATAGGTATTGAAAAGAAAGCATTGCTAATATCTACCACAGAGAAATACTTCTGTTGCGGTTCTAAATCGTTTAACAAAGTATGTGGGTCTGGCACTGTAGGTGCTCTAGGTATTACTGCATTATTTACAGCTTGTAAATCTTGTACCATCTGCCATTCCCCGTTTGCTTTTTAACAGGAAATAGGGTGTATTACATGGTGAATCAGGAGATTCTACCAGTACTCCTTCTTTGAGTAATGCTGCTATTATAGGCTTAATTCCTATTTCTGCATCCTTTCTCAAAGGGTATTGTCTTTTCTGTGGTCTAAAAGCTGACTTTGGGGTTATTGTAACTGGTCCTGCTGTTCGAATAAGTCCTACATCTGACTTGCCTGTTGACCAAAGAGTTGTTGGAATTTCACATAAGGCCTTTTCTTCTTCTTCTAATAAGAACGCTAATCAGCTGTCCTCGCTAGATTGCAAGTGTACAGCTGGATGTGTCTGTGTCAACCAATTCAGTTTTTGTTTTTGTATCCCTTGTTCTGATAGTTCTAAATCAGTCTGTTTCTCCCATCTTGTTACTTTTTCTCCTAAGTCTGCCCATTTGACACTTTTGTTCTTTGTCAAGCTGACATGTGGTAATCGATTTGATCTATATAATGCAAGGAATTCTTGAGGTAATGAACAGCTAACTACACTGTTCCCCTCAGTATCCCAGTACAAAGTATGCAATACTAGTCTAGTTGCACGATTTCTGAACAATTCTTGCTCATACTGTCTATCAGGTCCTGGTATAGTACAGTAGTATAGAGTACAGTGTAACAAATGCTCTCGATCAGCGTTAAGGGAGGGGGCTTTACTGATGGCTACGTTCATCAGTTCCTTGGTTACTGCCCCTGGACCAGTCGTGACTAGGTCCTGGCTGTACCAGTAAAAAGTTTCACCCTCCGATCGCACTACAAAGGTATCCATTTGTCTCTGTGCCTCCATACCTTGTACAGTTGGAACTGCTGCTATGCCAAATATCTGCATATGGTCTCTGCCCAATATGTTTACTGGACACTTTGCAGAAACAACAATTTTACTTCTCTGGGTCATACCTGAAACAGGGTCAGTTATTGCTATATCATGGGAAAGTGGTTCCCTATATAGCTGTCCGTTTGCTGCTTTCACTAGTATATAATCAGATGATTCAGAATGTTCTGGTAACTTGGAGGGGTGTATCAAAGTCCATGACGCTCCTGAGTCACACAGGAATTTGACTTCCCTTCCCTCCACCAGAAGTGTAACTTCCAGTTTCGTATCTGCTAAGTAGAGCTCTAAACTTAATAATGCTAAGTCCAAAATTTCACTGTCTTCATCCTCCATATCTACTTGCACTTCCTCTACTCCTTCTATCACATTTACATTTGTTTTCTGTTTATTAACTTTTCCTGATGATTTCTGACTTTCACATGATGTATCTTCACTATCATATAGTCAGTCCTCATCTCTCTTATCTTCTGTAATTACCTTTTTGTTTTGCTTACAATCCCTTGCTAGATGTCCCTTTTTCCCGCACTTGAAGCATTCACCTCTCTTTTTTCTCTCTTCAAAATCTTCTGATCATTTGTCAGACTGTTTGTTTCCCTGGGCATTCTTCTTGCCCTTTTTACCTGACTGTAATACAAGCACTTCAGCTCCGTCTTCAGCAGTGAAGACTTGTGCCTTCTTTTTCTTCTTACTA
The DNA here is from genome assembly GCF_019279795.1 of Protopterus annectens. NCBI lineage: Eukaryota > Metazoa > Chordata > Ceratodontiformes > Protopteridae > Protopterus > Protopterus annectens. Next base: position 741,690,135 of record NC_056731.1, read on the forward strand.
TTAAAATGTCTTTCAGCATGTCTAGCGTATTCGAGTAAGGCTTGTAGCCTCCCTGTTCAATGGTCTATCATATGCTTCGTAATGAAGCTACTAATAGGTGCAATGGAGCCTTTCAGAAATGCATTTTTCAATTGTTGTTCATACGGGGAATCATTCGTTTGGTTCTCAGGAACCGACATACCGCTATGATTATTAAAACACTCTAATAATCTAGCATAGTACCCATCTATTGTCTCATTTTCCTGTTGTATGCATTGATTAATGCAAGTCCAGTCTGCTCTAGGTTTCCATTTCTCAGAGATTCGGTCTGTTAGACCTTTCACTCTGTTGTCTAACTCTGCGTCACTATGTGGGAGTGGTCTAAGCTCTGCATTACGAGGATTCCAGGCGCCACAAATAATGTGCCAATCTGGACCTATAATTTGTCTTACTACTTTTTCTACTTCTTCCCCATTCAAGTGGTAACTCAACCTCATGCCTTGTAAATCTTCTAAAAATTTCGTAAAATTTACTTTCGGATGGGGGAGTCCCTCAGTAGCCTTCCGGATATCTTCCGGTGTCCATGGTCTATATACTAAGAGTGTTGGGTTTTGCCCTTCCTGTCCTGCCTGAGGATTTGGAACTTTTATAAGTGGGCATATTTCTTCCTCACTCTCATCCTGTAGGTTTCTCTCTATTTGATATGATTCTGCGTCCCTATGTGTTTTACGTGTTCGGGACTTAGTTTCAATAGGATCTCTAACAAATGGTTGTGGTCTTGCCAAAACTTCAGGATAACGCAGAGGCGGACCAGCCTGTCCACTCGCTTCATATCCTGAAAAGGGTAAGGGAGGGGGCAAGGGAGGAGGAGGAGGAGCTGTTGCTATTACCAAGTTATTATCCTCCTTGTCTAAAAATAATGTTTTTGAATTTTTAAGCTTCTGTTCTCTAAGATTTACTTCCTCAGTCCACCTGTGTGCCTGAGGAATGCCTAGTTGGCGTTGCTTTTTTGCCTGACCTCCCGCATCAGATTTAAGCTGTTTAAGGAGTTTAACTAGTGAAGTCTTATCTAGTTTACCATCAAATTCATATTTGTTAACCCATTTCGTATAATACCTAACGTTATCGGAACGTTGTGATTACATGTATTTTGCGTCTTCGGTTAGGGGCGGATCTCGTGATGTTTTAGTGCACTGATTACCCATGACAAAGAAAATGTTATGTAACCCTTTTTATCACGTGATATCAAATTCTCAGTTCCTGTTCACAGTTTATCTAGAATAACTGTCTACCTTATTCTGTTACCCTGATCTATGACCAAATATACAGTACTTCCTTTTGTCCCTGATCTGCAAAACAAATCTTGACAACAATATACTGTAACCTAGTCCCTGATCTAAAACAGAAAAAAAGGTAAATTCTTCCTACCTGAGCCTCCGGTATTGAACTGTCCAATGTCCACTCTTCGGCCACAGATCAGAAAGTGGCCAGCCTCTTTAAACGACAATTCAGTCGGAGGTCTTTTCACCCAAGAAGAACTGTTTCGGTAACTTCTCCTGCGCAGTATTCGACCACCTGTAGACTCTGATCTGCAGCTGTCTGAGGGAATTTTCTGGCTAAGAAGGACCAAACTGTTAAATAAAATCAAGAATTCAATACACAGGAGGTTCAGATTCAAAAGTTTACTAGTGTACACCAGGAGGCAAAAAACGTACAAGTACAGAATTTTGTCTGACATGAAACAAGAAGCACACAATTTTATATAGGTTTAACATTCAAGCTGTGCCCACCTTAGTGACGTGATGTGTCACAGGGCATCTACATCACTTTAGCTTACAGTCTTCTATTCATAAAACTGCTGATGCTGTATATTTTAAAAAAGTTTTCCTCTGGATACAATACGGCCTTGCTATCCAACTGGTCAGATATAATGTCTTTCTGTAAAGTTACTTCTTCAAGGTTTCATATCAGTTCGAATACAATAGCAGATTCAGTCTCTTAATACATATCTTTGTTCTCTGTTACACTTTCTCGCACAGCTGCGTGCTATCTCAGTAATACATATACAAGGCCAAATCATCCCAGCAGGAAAGAGCAGAAGATTTCATTATTTCACACATTTAATTTCCTGACCCAGCAGATAATCACTTGTGAAAAGCATAAACATTAAAACTTGCTAAGCTAGCATCTGCCAGGGTCGAAGGTCAGCTTTGCTTCAAGCCACACTGCAGTTTCAAAACTACCTCACATTTAAACATGAATTAATCCTCTCTACTATATGATTAATAGAATAAAATGCATTATATACTGTTTTGCTTTTAAACTAGCATTTCTCATGCATTCAAATACACATTTTTCTAACAGTCAGCAACCATCAATGAATGGCCAACCATTTGTCAGACATCCACAAGTGTGTGCCAAAAGGAACACATTCATGAGGCATACATTCACAGTCTGCAAACATATGTGTAGTGGGGAGGTGGGATGCCTGCAGGGAACATATACTACAGCAGGTTTGCATTGCTGTCTGTCATTGTGGCACACTACTGTTGCTGGACTATCCCCATATAGTTGTAATATCACACAGCTATTTGTCCAACAGTGTCTGTATGACATATTAGTGGGAGCTTGCCCATAGGGGGCATACAACAGTTGACTGCAGTGATGGGTGTAGAGACATAGAGCAGAATCTGTCATGGCATACAGGGCCATGCTCAGTATTGCTACTGTCTTGGTGATAGCCACACATTAAATGTGTTGATTGTGGGGTATGGCATGTGAGGGAGCAGCAGGCCTCCCAACCATACTGAATTACTTGTTTTTTACCAAGTTTTGTGGTCCAAAACATGGGGTGCCATGATTCCCGAGTGGCACCCCTTAATTTCCGATTTACTGGCTATTTTTTTTAAATCTACCACCCCCCCCCTGGCTTTTTGAGCTGACGTCATCACATGCGCGATGACATCAGCTTTGTAAAATGCCCTGCCAGCCTCTTGGAATTGTGCTCAGCTAGCTCAGAAAAATACCATGCGTGCATTTCCGGCACCAGCCACAAGGAGGGGACAGAAGAACTTAGCTGCTGCGAGTGATGGAAGGGGAATGGAACTTAGCTGCTGTGAGCAATGGAAGGGGAATGGAACTTGCTGAGAAAAACGAGCTGGGAATGGAATGAGGAAGGCTGCCATGAGCGATGGAACAAGTAAACTGCCAGTGCTGAGAGAGAGAGAGAGACGAGCAAGGGAATGGATTTGGGTAAGCTGCTGAGATGAGCAAATGGAACTTGTGTGTGTGTGTGTGTGTACTGTACTTACAAAAATAGTGGGTCTTACAACAGTCCTCTAGCCAGCAATGAAACATGATCGTTTTGATGTAAATTTTCAAATCATCGCACACATCCGTAACATACAGTACATTATCTTACAATGACTAGACTGTAAAGCTGAGGAGATTCAAAGTTAAGACTTAAGCTCCATGATGTTTTCCTCTGTGATCACAGTTTTCTGTAGGAAATTACTGTCAGTAGTTTCTACTTGAAAACCCACAATAATTCTGTTTAGCTATGATTTTCTTTTTTTTTTTTTTCCACAAAGCTGTGTGGCAGTGGAGCTAATAAGCATGAGAAAGGAGGTTGCCTACAGAAACACTAACATTTTTTTTTTATTTCGTTGAAATGAATCTTCTACCAGCTTGTATCATCTGATTAAATCTTCAGGGAATAAACTGTCTGGTTATAATAATGTGGAAAAAAAAACAGGTAAATTGATATAGTGAATGAGGTTCATTTTAGCAGCAACATTTGGCATAAAAAGTATTTGTGCTAACAATGACACTGCCTTTTGAAATACCAAGTGTGGCAGCTCAAATCATGATGCAGTTCAGAAATTCTGCTGGCTGAAGGAAGAGCCACCTGGAACAAGGTACTTCTAATCTGCAGTTTCAGACTGGGGCAAAGTCAGATCTCAAACCTGAAGTGCAAGTTCCACAATGATGTACAAGTTCTAACCAGACCTTAAAAAGGCTTTGCAACTCTGTAATAAAGCTACAGAAGAGATGAAATCTTCATAAAAATTAGAAATAACTGCAGGGAGGACTCTAGTGAAAGAATAACTCGGCCCAAAATCAAACATCTTAGCAAGATAATTTAGGACAATGGACAAATGCTTTACCTCTGTGCTACAGAGTGTGGAAGAAGGTCCGCCTGCTTTTGTTTGCTCTGCAATTTTGTGTGTGTGTGTGTGTGTGTGTGTGTGTGTGTGTGTGTGTGTGTGTGTGTGTGTGTGTGTGTGTGTGTGTGTGTGTACTGTACTGTACTTACAAAGAGAGTGGGCCCTACAACAGTCCTCTAACCAGCAGTGAAACATGATTATTTGTCTAGGAATGGAAAAGAACATAATAAATAATCATGATATGTCTTTCATGGTAGTTTTTGCTTTTCTATTCTGTGAACTCTCCCACACCATACCAAAAAATAAAAGTTTTCCCTAAAATGGAAACTTAGGTAATGTGGTCTTGGATTTCTAATTAGCGTTCAACTATCTGTAGCCAGAGTACCGATCTGTCTGCATCTGATATAAATAATGTCTTTGTATGCATAAGAAACAGGTCTGTGGGTGTGCTTTGCTTGTTCCTCTAGGGTTTCATATCATAGCCGAGAAGGATAGCTTGATTATTTGATAGCTCTGTACCTTGTACCCAATGTTATTTGCTGTGGTCATTTCAGATGTGCAATAGCCACATAAAACTATGTACTAATGATAAAAGTCCATTGAGATGAAATGATTTGCAGTTGAGCCCTCCATTTTAATCCAGAAAGTTCTGTGAATGGACATGTTGAACAGGAGAATTTCAGTGGCACCTATGTTTTCCTAACAAATACACTGAAAATAGAAGAGCAATGGTTATAATGTACCACAGTAAATTGATATCCTCATTGGTTAGGTAATAGGAGCTAAATGTCCCTACGCACCGCCACGTCCACATTTATGCCTCATATTTTTGTTCTGTTCTTAATAAAATCTGTGGTTTTCTGGATATTTGTGGCAAATCAATGAAGGAGTGAATTCACTAAATAATGATAGGCATTTGAATTTCAGACTTCATAGTCTTCAGAAAATAAATGGTAGCACAAAACCTTTTATTCTAGCAATTTTCTAAGTTTATAAGATCATTATTTGAATCCTGTCCCTGTTTTTGGGGCTGTATTCTCCCATTATTGGCTTTGTCCAGTTTTTTGTGCTAAGAGGTTGAGAGCTATGGTGAGAAGTGAGAACTGAATTTACTAAATGATAGCCATTTAAGTTTCAGTCTCCTATCTTTCAAGAAACTGCTGATTTGGCATAGTGGTATGTTGCTCTGACTGTAGTGCACAGCATCCTGGGTTCAAGATTTGATGGTGAAACACATGGTGATAACACAACATTTTATTCTAGCAACTTTCCAAAATTATACAAGCAATGTTTAAAATGTGTCCCTGTTTTTTTGGCTTTTGTCCCCACCAATACATTTTGGCTTTTTCCAGATTTCTTGTGCTGCAGTGTTGAGAGATACAACTGAGTGGTGAGTCAATTTTTTTACAAGGAGCTGAGAACTTCAAGGGAAGAGAAGTTTAGTGTTGCTTATGCTGAGGTTGCTTGTATTGTTAATAGCATAACAGGTTAAATACTTGGTTTTGATGCAGAAGGCTGTGGGTTCGACTCCCACAGTATGTAGATGCATTGCTGATACTGTACTGTGTTGTACTTTTAAAGGGGTTGGGTGTAACAAGTCAAGGGTGTAGCTACATATATAACAGAAATGAGAAAATGTTATACACTAGGGCATTTGTGCCTCAGTGGAAAGAGCAAAAATATCATTAACCCAAATTCAGTAGCAGAAAATCAGAATTATTATGTTCTGTGCTGCATTATAAGAAAATATTTGTTAAACAATTACAGTGCATTTTCCAGCATTCAAGATAAAACACATTATCCACTGCAGACAGTGGAGAAGCAAGAGTGGCCAGTTAACAGCACCTGGATTACATTGATAGTTTTGATGCTTCAGGATGAATGTATGAGAAGGTCTGTCAGTACTTGGTCTTGGACTAAAAATTGGAAGTCTTAAAACATACAGTTCACCTTGTTTATTTTGTTGTGCATTTATAGCTATTAAGTTAGTCTGATAACACAAATCAGAGTAAGTCAAGCAAAAAACTGAAACTGAAAATAAGTTCGAGAAACTGTGCAAGATGTCCATGGCTTACACTACTGTCATTCTATATATAATTTTACAATGGAAATGTTTTGAATTGGGCAGTTTTGTCATTATTGGTTCATGCATTTTGTTTCATTGCCTACTGAAAAAATGTTCAAACAATAAATTTAAAATGCGCTCCAAGTCTAACAAGTGTGCTGTATTATACAAGGAATATAATTTAATAAAGTGAGGAAGGTGTATCAAAGATCACATTTATGTTTCTTGTTTTGTGTGCAAGGGGCCTATGGTAATCTTTATCCATCACTGGCCAGATGCATTTTCTTTGGATGTGGTGTGCATTTCAATGCTGTTTCAAAAAATGTAAGTTTCAAGGGCAGATAAGTTTTAATGCTAAGTCTGTTTTCATTGTGAGACAGTATTGCTTTGTTTAGCAGATGTCTATTAGTGTTTGTGCATTGTGCTATAAAATGTAAATATAAAATCTAAATAATCATTGTAGAAGTAAAGCAGTATGCTCATTAGTGTTTATGGTAAATGGGGCTAAACTCAGGAAGGCTGCTTAGCCAAAACCGGTCTGAAGTAGATTTTGTTATTTTGTGTATTTTATAATGCACTGTTTTTCACACAGGATTTGTGCTGGCTCCATTTATTTTTTGGGTATATTGTTGTTTGGACCGTTGCACTAGCCATACTGGTGGGTTGGTTTACTGTTCAAATGGGGTGAAATAACCAGGTAATGGGACATTGGAATGGCTGCAGGGGAACTCTGGTGCCATATTTTGGTTGTCTGTTCTTCGGTTTGCATTTGAAAGCTGGTAGCCCACAATTCCATTGCCGTGGGTGGGGTTACAAAATTATGTATGCAAATTTTATGCTAATCAGTGTACAGATTTGTACCTTTTTTTCATGGGCCTTGTCCAGATTTTTGATGTTTCCAGGTTGAGAGGTATTGGGAACAGTGGATAGTGCAGGCTGTATTGGTTGTGCAGGGTCTGTACATAGTGGATGTCCACATATCTGGTCCTGTAATTTGTCCCCCCCTTGTTGTCTTTCAGAAACAATGTATCACAGGAGGCATCCCCCATTAACAGCAGCTGAGAATGCTGTTATCCTGGATGGCCTCGGACTGCATCATCACATTCTGCTGTCAAGGGGTCCCCAAAATCATGACCAGCATGCAGCATTGTGGGGTGATCTTGTCAGGGCAGTTAACCAAAGGGGACATCAGGACAGGACCTATGAGCAGGTCTGACACAGGGCCACCGATATGCTCAGTGCCACACTTCAAAAGGCAGCTAGTGTGGCCAGGGATCATGCTGCCTCTGGTGGAGGGCCAGCAAGGGTACAACCACTCACAGCCACAGAGGAATTCCTGGCAAACCTAGAATCAACCACCAGCTCCCAAGCATCCATTACCCTCGTATATCCTGGAGGTGGGTGTCACAATGTCCACATCAGAGGAGCATCCAGGTAAGCTTACTTTGTTCACCAGTGTAATACTGTATCGGTCATTGTGGCAGGCTGTGCATATCAGTACATGGGTGCCAGGTCTATCTTCACTGGGAGGAGTTTGTTTTAATGCACAGTTGTGCACACATACTCAGAATTCCAGCAGTGTAGGCAGTATCACATTAGCTACTGTACATGTGAATATATGCACATATTACTCTGTAATAGGGCAACATTTGATATTGCTGACAATCCCTCTCCCTCACATTTTCATAGGTACATCAGGTGTGGCCGGCGTCTGTGGTCCTGTACCTAATAAGTGTGATACCATTGTTTTATGGCTCATA
>NC_056731.1:741703104-741733104 GCF_019279795.1 Protopterus annectens
AGCCACCGTCTAGGTTTCTCAAAGCATGTCTGTAGGTTTGGCCCTCTATCCCCCCATTTTCTCTGGCTTTGTCCAGCTGTCTTGCAGTAACAGATTGTGGCATTATGACAGTTTGTGGGACTCTACCATACAAGTAACACACATGCAAAAGTTGTAGATGCTGCCAGCTTTGAACCATCAACACCATCGCTCATACTAACTTCCTTAGTGCAGTGAGCCACACCAACATCCAGGGAGAGAAGTTTAAGTCCTCATACTATCAACAGCATAAAGACATACACTGATCCCTGCATTTTGTGGGTACAATATGTGGCCAGGTTGTATGTCACAGCCCTGGAAATGTGTGGTCTGCTGATATATACTTGCAAACATACTCTGTTACTGCCATTGTATGGGAACACAGATGTGTTGGGGGTAGAGGACTCTAGCATTGACAGTTGTTTGTCTGTCCTATGACCCCACTGTTTGGCATTTCCCTTGCACAATGCAGTGGGGTTTCCAGCCATGTGGCCCACTGAATATTATGGGGTACTCAGTACTGGACAGGGTACCTGTTGTCTCAAGTGGCTGTGAGATCTATGCAGTTGCACACATCCAGCAGGTCCATACATGTGCACCATAGTCTAGTACCTGGTTAATGTATTGCATAGGAGAGTGACTTACCTTGCAAATTCAGTGGTCAAGAGACCTATGTTTCAAGGCTGACTCTGTCTGATGCACACAGTACACAGCCAATACATGGTTAGGTACAGGTTGTATGGTTTGTCTGGCATCAATTTTAATACATGTATGTAGTTGGAGTGATGTGTCAGTCCCTAGGGCTCTAGGTTGTCGGTGTGTGTGCTATGCGTTGTCTCTTGGCCAAGACCAGGGCATACTGGGCACACCTACTTCTGCCTACAGGGAGCATCTCATGAGGTTCCTCCTCTGACTCTCCCTGTGGGTGTGGCTGTGGGGACCTAGGCAGTGGTGGGGGCTGTGTATCCCTTCGCTCATCCTGCTGCTGCTGTTTCCGCAGGATCATATTGTGTAGCATGACACAAATTGTGAACATCTGTGCACATGTGGCTGGAGAGTACTGAAGGGCTCCAACAGATATATTGAGGCACTGGAACCATGACTTGAGCAGCTCAAACACACTCTCTATGATGTTCCTAGTTTGTGCATGTACCTCATTATTAGCATTCTTTGGTGGGTGGGTGTGCATTTCTGATGGATGTCATCATCCTCGGTTCCAGTGCATAGCCAGCATCCACCAGTAGATGACCGTACGGGATGTCCCCCCAGCAAACATCTGGTGCAGCTCTGATGCATTCTGGATATGGAAGTCATGAAAACTGCCAGGGCTGCCAGCACACACATTCATGATAATGGCCTTGATGGAGTGATACCCCTTGAATTTGATGTAGAATCTACCCTCCTCACCAGGCAGTGCTTTGATGTGTACATGAGTGCAGTCTATGGCACCCAGTACCTTAGGGTGGTGTGCTACATGGTAGAAGAGTCTCATACTGCTATCCCTCTCCTCAGGGGCGCAGGGTAAATAAATGTGCTCACTGGTATGTGTTAACATGGTGTCCAGGAACTGGTGGAGTACCCTGGGTGCTGATGCCTGTGAAACCCCTATCATGTCCCCAGTTGTTTTTTGTAAAGTACCAGTAGCTAGTATCCTAAGGGCTACACATACCTATGTTTCCACTGGGTGAGTTCCCCTCTATTGGTTCTGGGTCTGAGTTGAAGGCAGCAGAGCTTGATGAGTTCATGTAGTATGTCCCTGTCCACATTGTAGCAATCTCCAGCTCATGTAGCTCCTGGAAGGTTACCCTGGGCCTGAACACTCTTCTCCTTCTCAGTCTATGCCTATGGTCAGCAGCAGTATCATCACTGACCTCAGCATCTAGTACATACAGATGTAGCAGACCTGCCGCAGCCCCTAATATTCTCTCAATTAAAATTCCCACTTCTGCACTCCAATGGTGCACAGAATGGGGGAAAATCAGATTGTAGAGTGTATGCATTCTTTATAGTGCTCTGCTGTAAGTGCAGCCTGTGTGATTGGCTACCTATGATGCATTCCACCTGCCAAGTAAATCATTAATTGTTTTAATAGCTCAGTTTAAGTGGTACAGGAGTAATCAGTAATTTATATAAGATTGGCTTTCCCAGCCAATTTCTTTCCCTGCTAAACACTGCGGCGCAGTGTGCAAACCTGCACTGCAGATATAAACAATGCTGAGCAGACCAGGACATACCTCCATGGATGGGCATGCTCAGCACAGTGGCACACTGTACAAACACTCTCAAACCCACTCAAATATGCACCGTGAGGATAAACAATACTTAGCAGCACTGGACACCCCCCATCTCAGCGGCATGCAAACAAGCACCGCTGAATTCCAGTGAGCTTAAATGGATGCAGACACACTCCCTTTTGCTGTCGACTATCTCTTCTATGGGCACCAGCACAGTTCTGGCCCTACACGGATGAGATCTGTGGACACAGATACCCATTTTTGCTATTCAGTAAACCCAGCTCATTTGCATACACATCCATACTTAATACCTGGAAAGTTTACTATTCCAGGCCCTGCCTCCTTAGCAACCACAGCAGTCAACCATTGTACATACTGCATGCAAGGTCTTATAATGCATTATTGTCATATATTTATTTTTCTTCCTTTTTACACTTTTTATTTTGATTTTTTTCATAACAACAACATGTTTGCACACTGCTGCGAGGTGTGCAAATGAGATGTGGGTATTAAAAAAAAAAATTTTACATTATTTTGCATTAGGTTGTGGACACACAGGGTATAGTTTTGCACATATTCATGTCTGCTATGCTATTTCTATGCTTCTACCTAGACTTTTACAGCCCCTTTTCTCTTTTTTATGTCATGTACACGGAATTGTTTCATGTACACTTCGGACACCTACACAGGGTCTGCAGGACTGCCAATCTGCTTGCTGTATCACTCAAACACCCTAATGTGCATGCAGTTCACCTACTTATGAGGCAATTTGCATGCCACAGACACTTCCGTGTTCACACCCTCGCGCACACCCTTCTGCTCTGTTTACTTGATTGCACAGCTGCTTACTTCTGTGTAAGCTCCATGCCACTATGCCTACATGGAAAAAAGTCCATGTAGGCTTTGTTGAATTTCCTCCAGACTCTATTTAACAAATAGTATACCTAAAGAAATTAATTCTAATAATCTGGAGTTGGAAATTTGTAAAAAGCCAGAAATGGTTAGAAAAAAATCACAGTGTAAAAGTAAACTTAGTATGTGTTATTTATTTTACATTTGCTTACTGGGAAAGTCCAATTGGGCCTGGATCCCATTTTCAGCGGAGGCCCAGGGAGAAATGTTCCACAAAGATTAGTACAGCAAATACAGTAAATACAATAGACATGTTAATAAAGTACAGTACAGGGTCAAAAATTAATAATGTACAGTTTCAAGGCCAGGAAAGGAGCAAAAAGTAAATATACTATAAGGAACACAGTGTGTTACAATAAATAATACAGTTGAAAGGACATTTTGTTCTGTCATTTGGTTACATTAATCAGTGGCTAGTACAGTAAACACACATTGATTGAATAGGAATATAGAAAGGCATTGTTGCAAGCTTTCATAGTAGGTTAAGCTATGATATGATCTAATTAAATGAAGCTACCCATGTGTTAAGAATCATTCACACTATTGCAAAAAACATGTTAAATATTGTGCTGAACCAAGTAGTGATATTTTGCATGATTGCTTATTTGTTTACAGGCTTAGAAATCCACACACGCACACACACACACACACATATATATATATATATATATTTATATATATATATATATACACACACACACACATATATATATATATATATATATATATATATACACATATATACACATGCACACACACATATATATATATATATATATATGTCATGTTTGCGCTGTGCAGCATGCAGCAATTGACATGTGCCAGACATCTAAAAGTAGAAAATGGATACATTTAATTATGAATGCAAAGGTCAAGTTTAAGCATAGCTGAGCAAGTTTGTGTGGTGCAATGTGGTGCTCAGTGGTGCTTAAACATAGTTGAGAGGTACATGTAAAAGGATAACAGAATTCTACATGTCCACATAGCCAAATGGTTAGATTGACAGCCTTATGTGCAGTAGATGCAAGGTTTAAATACACAGATTATTAAGCATTTATTTTGCAAATACAAATTATGAGAAGTATTTTTAAATCCTGCTTTGCTGTGCTCAACTTAGCTCTGCTAAGCACAGCTAAGCCTTGCCAAGCACTGCTTAAACAAGGAATGTTTTAGCACTGCTTATCTGGTTTGAGCATTGCTAACCGGTGTGAAGCAATGCTAAGCATTTGCCAGTCTAAGCATTGCTCAGCTCAGCTAAGTTGGTTTGTGCCCCACTAAGCATTGCTGAGCATTGGCAGTTTAAGCCCTGCTCAGTTCAGCTAAGCTGGTTTGTGTAGTACCAAGCGATGCACCACATTTTTAAATATTGCCCAGTGGTGTGTAAGGGTGGGGAAACGGGTTATTTAAGTGCAACAGGTGGGAATACAGCATAATCTGTTGGAGTTTGAATGATGCAGGAACTATGGTAGGTGTTGGAGAGGGTGTGCACTTCTGGGAGCAGCGGTGGAGCATTCTGGAGTCAGGATCATCGTTGGACTCCTTGTGAAATACCATGACGTCCAGCTGCTGTAGGGCCAGTCCCATGGATCGGAGTATAAGTCGGAGGCCTGGGACCGGTTAGCATGCAATCTCACCAGTGCAACTGGTATCCCCAGGTGAGCAGTTCCATCATCATTATCACGATCTGAAGTGGCAGAAGGGGGGACATATGGACACTTGGGTCCAGGATGCTCAGGATGGAAATGCCCCACAAGTTTGTAAGTACTGTTAGCATTGTTTTAGCAATACCTAATCTGAATGTGTGATAGACAGGTATGCATAATGGTGCATTTCTCTCCCTATAGCTGCAGAGGTGAAGGCTCGCAACCTAGAGGCCCATCCAGGGTGCCTGGCCAGTTTGTACTGCGAGTCTGGTGAGTACAGATTAATTTGCAATCAATAGTCAAATACACAAGATAGAGTAATTAATTCACTGCCAGTAGGTACATACTGCACAGATTTGTGTAATGCAATGAATATGGACTTAGGGCTGTACTGCTATAACTATCTACTGCAAAGTATAGTGCAATAAAGTTTGAGGCATTAAACCTCATAATGTTAATGAAATAAAGTTTCAACTGCAATAATTGTGGAATTACAGCTGTATTGCAACACCTGCATTATGCCAAATGTTGTTTAATAAAGACTCAAAACTATGACATTAACTGCATGAAGGTACCCCTAATAAAACTGTGTTGTACAATATGTGTGTAAGTAGGGCTGTTCATGAAAACGAGTATGACATCTGCTCTGAAATAAAAACACAAAGAATACTGCTAACTTACTCAAGATTAGCTAAGAAAGAGTGTTATGCTAAACTGTAGACTTAGAGCTGTACTACAAGATATAAGCATTATGAAATGTTTCTGCACTAACATCTGAAGCAATACCAGGAAAAGCCAAGGTATATTGTATATATCAGGATTGTCTTGTGTTAACCATTGCTATATGCATTCCTGCTCTGAGGTATGGTGCTGCAGGCAAGTATGAAACTATAATAGCTGTAGACTGCAAATATACTATCTACAAATGTATCTGGGTCAGGTAGCCAACCCAATATTCCAATATGGTTTGAACACAGCACAGATATTTCCACCCACTAAGAGTTTATTGTGTACACCTGCATAGTATGTATTAATGTACTTTTTACCTAGTATCTTTGTCATGCATGAATCTCATGCATGTGTGTTCAACTGTCACTGCAGTCTTGTATAAAACTGTACTACTATTACCAGGCCATATTTTGTTTCCAGGTGACCTCTAGGGAACTATCATGCTGTCAGCAGTGGCTCAGTACCTCAGTTTGTTAAATGCTGTGTCTGATATGCATTTTGTCACACACCGATCAGGGTTTGAATCCAGTGACAAGTACTAATAACTATCACTGAATCAGTTATGTATTGTTAACAGATGTTCTCCTCACAGGAATTACAGGTAAATGGGTGCAGTAGCCCTTATTATGGGTTAGTAATGTGTGTGTTACGATGTAACAGCCTGTTAACAGTATTGATCCGGAATGTGATATGTCAGAAAATGAAGGCAACAAGAACAATACTAATAAAAGATAATGCAATAAATAAAATGTGTAATCTTGGTATGGCTGTATGCCTGGTGTATCTGTGAACATTTGCTGATGATCTAACCCCAACCCTGCCAAGGATGGCATGATAGTAGTTTACTTTCTGTACTGTACACAATACATGTCTCACAAGTGTCACGCTGTCACAGACTTTAATCACTTTCACCTAATTCCTCTGTCACAGATCTATCGTTGACATGATTATGTTAATAGCACAGTCACACTACATCAGTCCACAGTATACCTTGGTAGTCATACAGGTCCGCCTAACATGTAATAGTCCTCTGTAGTTGTATATCTGTAGGTGTTGCAGCTTGGCCCAAGCCGCCCATACTGTCCCACGTAGATAGTTTGAGAGGTATGTATGTGCTACAGCAGCTATAAGGCACTGTTATACTTAAAGGAAGGGCAGACCTGTAGAGTATTTAACAGTACTGTTGCAAACTATATAGCCTATACTGGTACTAATGGACTGTATTTCTCTCTCACCCTACCCCTTATCTTCCTCATAATTTATTATTGTTATACATTGGTTATGATTTACTATTAACAAATGTTCTCTAAATTGTGTTGGGCCTTGTGTTTTATTATTGTTATGTAATACAACGGTTGCATACTAACATAACATGTTGAATTACCTATGTTGTTGACCTTATGCTGTAACTGTTACTGGCATGCTGTTACTATACTAACTGTTATTTCACTTATTGCTGTGTTCCATATACTATGCAATGTTATGTTATGGTGTTATTTGCAATGTTCTGGCATGCTGTTATAACTAATTAAATATTATGTTCATTACTAACCTATACACATAGCCTAGTACCTACCTATGAACCTATTAACCTATCGGCCCTAGAGTCTATACAAGCTAGCCAAAAAGGTACCCTGGCTTTCACCACCCAAGAAAATTATTTTCCTGTGCCCCTATTGAGCAGAGCCACAGAGGTTAGAATTTCCTATTTCCCATCCAATCATCAAGATTTTTCTTGAAGAGTGCTAATGAGGAGCTTTGTTTGATATAGATAGGTAGTTTGTTCCAGAGTATGGGAAGTCTCTGGGACAGGAATCTATCCCTCCAACATGTTCTGTTTATTGTGGTGATGAGGTTTAGGTCCCTAGAGCATGTAGCTCAGAGGGATTAGGATTTCTTTAAGTGGAGCATGTCCAGTAGCTCTGGGTTTGACATAGCTTTGTATGTTAGGCAGAGATCACCTCTGAGTAGGCGACATGTGATGGAGTAAAGCTGGAGTTTTTTTTTAGATGGTCTATGTAGGGCATCTTTTTAAGGCCAGTAATCCTCCTTGTGAGGTATTTCTGCGGCCTTTCCAGTTGTTGTAGATGTCTTGTGAGTTACATACCAAAAGGGGTGTTGTACTCTATAATGGGTCTAATGAGTAACCAGTAGAGGGTAATAATGACCTCTTTTTTCCTGGATGAGAAACCTTTTATGATTTGGTGTGCCACGTAGAAGGATTTCCTGACTACTGTGGCGATGTAATTATCAAAGAGGAGACTACTGCCCACCCGTGTCCCAAAGTCTCTATCACACGTTCGGTGTTAAGTAGGCAACCACCTATGTGGTAGCTCATGGGTGCAGAGTTTTTACAAAAGAGGATGACCATGAACTTTTTGGCATTGAGCTTGAGGCCATGGCTTTGACACCAGGCATCTGTCTCAGTGAGGCCCTTTTGTAGGATGTCCACATTGTTAGGAGTTTCAGTTATAGCTCCTGGGTTGCAGTCATCTGCAAACTTCATTAGCCAAAGACCTTCTGTGTTAGCCTGTACTTCAGAAAAGTAGATACCAAACAAGAGAGGACCCAGGACTAAACCCTGTGGTACTCCACTTGTCACTGATCTGCAGTCGAGTTTGGAGTCTGCAACTTTCACAGTGTGGGTTCTGTCAGTGAGCCAGTTGGCAGCCCATATCGTGACACAGAGATTTATACCTAATTTAGTGAGTTTATCTATATCTCCAGAGGGGGGGTGGTGTCAAAAGCCTTGGCGAGATCTAGATAGGTTGTGTGAACCACCTTACCCTCATCTATGGCTTTGGTGACTGCTTCAAAGAAGTCAATCAGGTTTAGGAGACATGATCTGCCTTTTGCAAACCCAAACTGGGTGGGGTCCAGAGTTTGGAGATTACCAATGTCTTTGTTTATAAGTTCCATGATGATATGTTCCATGGCCTTGCAGACCAGGCTCATTAGGCTAATGGGGTGGTAGTTCCCGGGGTCCGTGGTGGCTATCCCTTTGTGGAGTAGGATAACCGTCACTGTGCACCATTCAGTGGGCACAAAGCCTGAGGTGAGGCTATGATTGAGTATGGTGCTTAGGTGGGGTGCCAGTTCATTCTGTAGTTCATGTATAACGCAGCCTGGGATGTTGTCAGGTCCCATAGATGCTCTGTTCTTGGCTTTGGAGAGTGTGATTATGGGAACTTTGCATTCTTCCAGTATAGAGATGGGCCCTTTAGGGGGTGGGGGGTAAAGTTAGCACTGAACCTATCTGCCAGGATGTTGGCAATATCAATTGGTTCTGTATATTTAATGCCATTGTGCTGTAACTCAGAGGAAATCTGAGTGTTGCCATTGAGATTCTTGACATAGCTATAGAATGCTTTTTGGTTGTCTTTAGAATCAGTGGCAATTTTGTTTTCATAACTATCTTTGGAGGATTTTTTGAGGGATCTCAGCTTTTTACAGAGGTTGACCAGGGATTTCTTCCAGTCATGGGATTTTACTCTTTTTTTGCAACAATTTCTTTATTCTCTTGTAGAGTTTGTTTATGGCAGGGGACCACCAGATTGGCTTCCTTTTTTTGGAGGATAGCATCTTGGTTCTGTTAGGGATAGCAGGATCCATGCACTCGTGTAAGCGCTTATAAAGTGCATTTGTGTAGGATTCAGCAGTCGTACCTCTATTGTCCATCTGCATCTGCATGGGTGTCGTGAAGTTTGCCACTTCTGTCTTAAGAAGTGTGAAGTTGGCTTTGGAGAATTTTTTTACGGTGGTTTCCCTAATGGGGAGGTGGGGGTGGGATGTGGATGTCTAGGCTGATTAGCTTGTGGTCGGATCTGACCAATGAGGATTTGACCTCTGGTGTGGAACACCGGTCAACCATGTTGGTAATGACCAGGTCTAGGATATTGCTGCCCCTGGTGGGGGTGTGGATAAGTTGATCCAAGGCATTGGAATTTATGAATTCCAGAAAATGTTGAGCAAAACAGTTGGTACATGAGTAGTTCTCCCAGTTAATGGTGAGGTAGTTGAAATCACCCATTTTTAGGGTGTTGGGTTCTACCCTAATATTTTCCAGTGTATCAAGAAATGAGGAGTGGGAATCCTGGGGCATGGTGGGAGATCTGTAGCAAGTTACAATTTGTATTGCGGCTTTGCCCAGAGTTAGTTGCACTTGGATAATCTCGGATGCATTATGCTGAGCAACTAGCCTGGAGATGTGGATATCCTTAATGAATATGGACATGCCTTCACCTTTAGTGTTTCAATCCAGGTTAAGTGGCCAAAAGGTGTGGTATGAATTATAGCCTGGTAATGCAGTGGAGCTCTCTGGAGCCTTGAACCAGGTCTCTGTCACTGCACAGATGTCGATGTCCTCCATTTTAAGGAGTACCTTGAGTGAATGCATTTTGAGGTTTAGATTTCTAGCATTGAGTAGCATTACCCTCAGATTTTGCTTGATTGTACCTGTTACGGTGGTGAATTTGTCATTTGAACCTTGCCTAAAAAGGCACCATATGGGTGGCAAGAGCCTTAGCCAGTATCCGGAATCCCAAGGGCAACAGGTGCAGGCCATCTCTGACAAAGCATCGTGGTCTGTCGATCATGTCGTCCCAGGCAGACAGATACTGGATCCCCTTAGAATGACACCAGAAGCTTAGCCAATTGTTGAAGTCAATCATTTTGTCCTTGTACTGTGGTATCATCCTGGGTGATGGCAGGATGCTTCTTAGGGCTAGGGTCATACCTGCCTGGGCTGCAAGATTGGAGAGCTCCTTCATGTCTCCTTTCATGTAGTCCAGGGAGGGTTGTCTCAGGTCATTCACACCAACATGGACAATGACAGAGTCATATTTGTACTTGTTGTGGAGTGACCTGAGTGCATGCATTATGTGGTGGATCCTGGCACCTGACAGGCAGCTGACAGTAACTTTCTCCTTGTTTAGCCTGGTGAGTGGAACATCAGTGTGTCTGACTATAGAGACACCTATGACTAGAGTGTTGGATATGTTGTTATGCCTTATGGGCTGTGGTTGAGTGGCACACTGAGTTTGTGGACTATGTGTCATTTGGGTTGTGTTGGGGGGATGCAGGTTGCATGTGTTTCTGCTTTGGAGGTCTTTGTTGCTTGAGCAGATTTTTATTGAGAACCTCTGTGAATGTAGGTATATGTTTTGTGTTGTTGTGTGTGTTTTGGTGGTGTAGGTTTTGAGAGACTATGTGATGAGTGTGGTGTGGTGCAAGTGTTTACCTTCTCTTGACTGTCTAGTCCAGTCTTGGGTGAAGAGAGCTTTGAAATACCTCAATGCCACAGCTCAACTGGGTAGGCCAGTTCATGGAGATTCACCTACCTCAGCTGGCCATGGCACCAGGTCCCAGCACGTCTGGGACCCAAGCTGGTGGTGTCCCTCTGCTGGCCCTGCACCATCTACAGGTGGAATCACCTCAGGGGATGGGGCTCATCCTTTCCTGGGAGCTGGGGAGGAGGGGGGGGTTGTCACCAGGATCAGCTACCGGTGATGGTGCCCAGGATAGTGCATTGTGGTTATAGGTATCACCTGTGCCAGATTAAGGACAGACTAGCCAACCAGGAGGGGCAAGGTGGCCCTGGCATCCAGTCACCAGCACAGCCACTTTCAGGGAAGTGAAAAGACAGTGTTGATTGCCAGTGGATGTGGAGCTCAGTCACACTGCTGCCATCTGGGGGCACATGGATTTCTGATTCCACAACACCATCCCCGTCCAATGTGTTTGCCCCCTCATGTGTCACACACCACCCCTGTATGCTGTCTTGTCTGTCTACAAATCTAACCTCTCCTACCTAACTTACCTCCCTACACATACCTATATCCCTTCCCCAACATTCCACTCTCTCCTTAAAAAAATAAGGAGCATCTCTCCTACAAAAAAAATATTTCCCCATACATAGCTCTCCATTTCTCTCCTGCATCTGCAGGGCACAATTAATTATTACATGAAATAATGAACACAGCTATGTTGCTCTCACCCCTCTCTCTGGGGTGTGAGGTTCCAAATTCCAAATTCTGTACAACCTGCACAGCTGTTGCTGTACAAGGAATGAAGAGCTATGGTCCTTTCCTACACTCGTCCTGCTTATCCCTACCTGCCTTTCGGGATGTTTTTCCTCTTGCTTGTCCCCATTTTACCACTTTCCTATCACCCCTTTTTTCTTTTCTTTTTTTTTATATTTTGTGCGGGTTTAAACGGAGCTAAGTGGTGAGTCACTCAATCCCATGCAATCCCGCTTAAAACTGCTTAAACGTGCCTTACTCGTTTTTCTGACAGTGTTAGGTACATCTTTGAAAATGATCACCCCTGCAATGTCTCAATCCCAGGCCCCCATCAACTACAGAACAGTGCATTAGCCCACTAGGCCAGTCAGCTGTAAATTAAAACCCATGTTTCCGCCAATATATCCTGAGTGCCACTGACACACTGCAAGTACATATAATGGGGAAATTGGCAGTGTACATGGGACTGTGATGCAGACAGTGCACCAGTACACAGCCAAATAAATAATAATGGATGTACATGAGAACTGGGATAGCAGGTATAGCTGTCAACTGTACAGACTACTGCAGAATGTCCACAGTTGTACCCCCTAGTTTTGACATGGTTTTCACAAAAACATGTGACTGCTAAAGTACTGGCAAGGGATTAAAGCTTGACGTTAGAAGATCATGACAGACATTTCAGTGTCACAACTCATACCCATCAGAAAACACACGTTAGTGCAATTATGGTGTATTAGATTGTATGCATGCCCATATATCTTGCAAATACACATGCTTTATCAGTGACTGCTCAGTCTGTTAAATGCCTTGTACGTATAGTACATTTTGCCACCCACAGCCCTGGGTTTGAATCCAGTGCATTGCACTTCAGTTACATTCTTTTGAATACAACAAATAATGACTGAGTCATGCAATTATCACCAAAACAGGTTGCTGCTTCTGAATTAACTGCTACCCATATTAGCAAGTCAAAGGCCTGTAGGTAGGGACACACTGCACATATTCATATAGCCTACCTATATCTCACCTACTACTCTGATTGGCACTGTTACATAACAGATGTACCTTAACCACATGCCTTGACTGGACTGTTATGGGTACCCTGACCCTGGCTCTGCTGTAATGACAGAGTTGACATTGCTACCTCAGTGACACATACAGCTTGCTTCCAAAGTGTTCACACTTCCCACTATGAGTCCTAGGCGAAAAGCAGCAGCTGCATCCTGCAACATCTGCAGCTGTATATTAAGCTACCTGCTACAAACCTACCATACCTTACAGCCTCCTAGAACAAGTGATCCACACAACACCCATATATAAAGGGGTGGGGGGCAAAGGTCAAGTGATAGGGACATGTGTCACAGTCTGCCCGCACAACCATTCAGAGCTGATAGACTAGCAGCTACTGCAGCAGCATGGATATTCTGAATGGTATGACTTCTGACACATGTCTCTTCTCCCTTACTGACCTCAGCCCACAATGTCTAACACTGAACTGCCAGATAATCACAAAGTCATTTGACAATAGCCAAACACAGCATGTAAAACTGCGGACATGCCTCATAAATCTTGACAGTGGACAGTATTTGCACCTACCCTTTTTGATGCTGTAGTCTCCACACCTCACTAATGTTCATCTCACAGACTAAGAAAGGGACTAAGGCCTACATGAAGACTTTAAATATTGCACTGTTGTGCCATGTCATTGGCTAATGAATGTGCTACCCAGCTATTCTGGATGCACTTAGCAAGTCTGAGCCATGGATTGGTGCACAGACAATCGCCTATTATTGGGCATTACCTACAAAAGGCAAGCAGCTGCCTATGGAAAACAGGTCTGTAACTTGTTTTACCAAGACAGACTGTGATTTTTGGAAGCATTTTTCTTGAGGATTTGTGCACAAAAGTATTACATCACTCTACCAGGTATGTAATGCAAGTCCCCATATAATGGGATGCAGATGGGAGGATGCAGTTATGTGGAACAGGGATTACAACAGTAGGCCTGTAGTACATCTCTGGGAATTACATTGGTGATAGTCTGCTGTCCAAGAGCTACAGGCATGCTTCTCATCTGTGCCTGCTGTGACTTAAATCACAGCTCTGGCCCTCTCACTCCTTCCTACAATGGTCAGCTTCTGTACGAATGCTACTGGATTATGTGTTACACATAGTGATAGTAAGTAAGGGTGGGTACAGCTGTAATATCACATGATGTACTGTCATTCAGCTCCCATCAGTCTGTGAATGTCACAAAGGAATAGTTCAGACATTGTAAAGGTGTCCCTGACTGTCCCTGATGTACTCTGGCTAGGTCATTGTTTTGTCAACATTCATATGTCATCACTTGAGAGCTATGGCTAGCATGCCTGGAAACCCCTTACAGCAGAAATTCAGGTCGTAGCCATTATTAGTGGGGGAGACACAGGCCCAACCTCAGCAGGAGAGTGTACTTATTGGTCATATAAAGTAAGGGTACGAATACAGTAACATATTACTGCAGCATAACTGTTTTCTGAGGGTTCTGGCATCTGACAACCAGATTCTCTGCATTCTGAGAACAGCCATCAATTATTGTCCAACTGTTTTCCCAGACATCCACATGTTTGTGGCAAAAGGACCACATATATCAGACACACATACACATTCCGCAAACATCTGTGTATTGGAGAAGTAGGATGCCGACAGTGAAGATACCCTAGAGCACATTTGCATTGCTGTCTGTCATTGTGACACAAGAATGTTGCTGAACTGTCCCTGTATACTTGTAATAACACACCTTTTTTCTGACAGTGGCTGTATGACATGGTACTGGGATGTTGCCCATAGAGAACACACCACAGTCAATGGCATTGATGGGTGTGGAGACATACTGCACACTCCGTTACGGCAGACAGGAACATAACCGGTATTGCTACTATATTGCTAATGGCCACATACATACTGTGTTGATAGATGATGGGGTATGACGTGGGAGGAAGCAGTGGACAGTGCAGGCCAGTTTGTATGTGCAGGGTCTGTACATAGTGGATAGCAATGTATGTGGTCCTGTGATGTGTTGCCCTCTTCTTGTCTTTCAAAAACGATGTATAGACAGAAGCACCCACTGTTTTCAGTTGCTGAAAATAATGTTATCCTAGATGGCCTCAGACTGCATCACAACATTCTGCTGTCCAGGAGTCACCAGCATAGTGAACAAAGTGCAGCACTGTGGGCTGACCTCGTCACAGCAGTCAACCAAGGAGGGCTACAGGACAGAAGCTACAAACAGGTCTGATACCAGGCAACAGATATGGTAAATGCTGCATGGCAAATGGTCACTGCTGTGGCCAATGACCATGCTGTCACTGGTGGAGAACCTGCCACAGAACAACCACTCTCGGCCACATAGAAATTCCTGGCAAAACTGGGACCAACCACCAGTTCCCAAGCATCCATCACCCCATGCATCATGCAGATGGGTGCCACAGAATCCACAGCAGAGGAGCTTCCAAGTAAGCCACCTGTGTTCATCACTGTAATACTGTATCAGTCATTGTGGCAGCCTCTGCATACCAGTATATGGATGTCAGGTCTATCTGCATTGGGGAGTTTGTTTTTAATGCACAGTTGTGCACAGATTCTGAGAATGTCAGCAGTGTAGGCAGTATCACAGTTCCTACTGTACATGTTGATATACGCACATATTATCCTGTAAAATGCCACATTTGGTATTGCTGACAATACCACTCCCTCACATTCCATAGGTATGTCAGTTGTGGCCAGAATCCAATGTCCTTTACCTGGTGAGTGTGATACTGTTTTTTTATGGATCATATATACCCTAAGAATGTTAGGGGCTGCCATTCTGCTGTAGACACAACTGATATGCTTAGCCAGAGTACAATACTTGTATGTTCAGTTTCGGAGGGGTTAACTGAAGTGCATTGAATCAGTAATCACTACTGTGATGTACTGTATTTGCAGGAGCAGAAACATATTTGCACTTATTTTTGTGACGGTCTATGCAGTCTGCTATTCAGGGAGCAATAGTATGCTCAAGACAGGTGCACTGTGTTTTAGGTGTAGGTCTATCACATACACTGACATATTGCTTATCTCATAGGTGTATAGTAGTGGCAACATTAACCAGACATAGCTTCAGTGCATGTTATAAAGGGCCTGTCTTGTCTGTGTATGTTGTAGTCTGCTTGTGTGCTGTGCATGGGATCAGAAATAAGATGTGGTATGTATAATACAGTTGTGGCTCCCCACCTGTATGTGTGTGTGTGCATCACCATACATAATAGTGCAGATAGTAATGTACTTATTTTGTGTTCTCCTCACAGGTGACCTTGGGGGTTGGAGTGTATGTCCTCCTCACAACTTGATGTCAGTGTCTCATCAGACTCTGATGATGATGGTGACCATAGTGAGGCACAGGTGGGGTTGTTGGGGGCTGAATCTGTCCCATGGCTTGACATCCCACTTCCTCCCCCATTGTCCTCGCACACAGTCAGTATGCCCACATGTACCAACTCCCCTGTGGCCATAGATATCAGACAGTCAAAGTGTTGTGTCATCAGACAGGAGAGTGTGGCATCAGTGGCATCAGTGACTGTAGACACCAGCCATAGCCAGAGAGCTGGTGAGGTCCCACACAGGCAGATTGACAGGGATGCTCAACGGAGTACTGCTGCCCATCCACCACCTGTCACAGGTGTCACATCATGGGTCACTTGATGCATGTTTCTGTCCATCATGGAGGCACAGGCACATTCCGAATACAACACCAGACGGATGCTCGGAATCATTGCTGCATCATTGTCTGACATCCGGGACTCCCTTCACCACCTTGGTGATGCCATGCATCATTTCACAGATGTAGTGGACAGATGGTGGGGTGAGACATTGTCACTCCTTGACCACACATTATCTGTGCTAAAACATGTGGTGGGAGTAGGGTGTCAGACACGTGGACGTAGGTCAGCACCAACATCCTCTGAGAGTTCATGTGGCCATGCACACTCATGCTCCTGTAGTGGTAGTACCTCCAGCACTACAGAAGGGAGGGAGGGTGCTGTCCATACCACAGTGTGGCAGGCCATGGGCACAGATGGTCCCAATGAGGGACATGGGCCCAGCAGACACCAATCACTGTCAGCAACTAGTAACACATCTGACCCTGGGCATGGTGGTGACAGTGCCACTCCTGGCAAAGCCAGTTCCTGTGTTCATGGCCAGAGACAGTGAACTGTCCATTCTGCCATGTACTGTCCACAGCTGTCCAACATACCCACATGTACGGCTAGCACCTGGCTTGACTGTGTATGCACACACACTCAAACATCACTATCACATTCAGGTCAGCAGCAGACATGCACGGCACCTCTCCATGGCCCAGCTGACCAGCATCCCTTCCTGACTCACACACACGATGTCAACTGTTTGGCACAGCCTAGGCCTCTGGCAGCCCCACACCACACCCTGTGCATGTAATGATGAACCTGTGCCACATCCTTGCCATCCATACCATTGATGCAGGGACATGCAAATATATATCTGCACAGGGTGACTATATTACATTACCTGACGTGTTGTAGTGCGGTAGTGTTATGCCATGACAGGTGGTATATGCTGGTATGTTTCATGAGTACACATCAAAGTGTTTGTACCTTTGTTACATGATGTTAGATTAGTGGCAGTGTTGCAGACTGACAGGTGTCTCTCAGAGCTGTATATGTTTGTGTTCCAGGGATCTGAGTGGCTACAACATGGAGACTACACACACACCCACACACATACACATACACACACACACACACACACACACACACACACACACACACACACACACACACACACACACACACACACACACACACACATCTGAGTTGCCCTTATTGAGAGTAGAACCCCTACCTGTCTACTAGTATACACTATAGCACTAAGTACTTATCACATACGCCATGGAGCTTATCTGTTTTGAGAGTGTCTGCCACTGCTGTTAAGGTGGATGACGTCAGCAGGGGTTGTAAATGAGGCCAATGGGAAGGTTGACAGGTAGGCACAGGGCCTTAAAATGCATAATCATTGCATACTGATAGAAGCACACTGCTGCAAGGAGATACACACACACACACACACACACACACACACACACACACACACACACACACACATTCACAGAGTTGCCTTTATTGAGAATAGAACCCCTGCCTATCTAGTAGTATACACTATAGCATTAAGTACTTATTGCATGCACCACAGAGCTTATCTGTTTTGAGAGTGTCTGCCACTGCTATTAAGGTGGATGACATCAGTGGCTGTTGACAGGGAAGTCAATGTTGTGGAGGACGCTAGTCAATGTACCATAAAATGATTGGACATGTCTGTATTGCTGTATGGGAAATATCTGCATACACACAATCTCTCTCACACACACACACGCACGCGCACACACGCACACACACACACACACACACAAGGTGGCTGATGTAAGATTAGAACCCCCACCTACCTACTAGTACACACTACAGCTCACAGTACTAATTGCACGCACCACCAGTTACATATGGTGTACACATGGCTGCAGTCACAGTACTTGTGAGCTATGCAAATGCAAAATGGCCTTGTGTTACACAGCCTGTGCTGCCTGCAGAATGAACCTGCTTTATGCTGTTATTGTGTCTAGTGTCATAGCAGTGGGGTACCTGTTAATACCCCTGCTATGTGTATACAGGAATTAGTATCTCCATTTCTGGCCGGTTGCATTTTGCTAGGTGGAAAATTGGCTACTGACAATATGGCCTGTCCAAGTCTTGCGTTGGAGCCATTGCACATTATACAACCACCTGCTCACCATTGTCTGTCTACAGTGAGACATTCCACAGGCACAGGGTTCTGTGTTTGTGTGGATTATGTAGTTATATGGCTGTGGTCTTTTACCATCAGACAACAGTTGTGTGTGTAGGTGCTGTTAACCCCAGCATTCTGTGTGTAGGTGTGGACATTTGTGCATCCCCACACAAATATATACGTGTGTGTGTGTATGTATATATATATATATATATATCTCACAGGGATCTCACCATAGACGTATCTATGTGTGTGCATTATGTAACTGTGTTATATAGATATATGTGGAGGGTGTACATCACTCTACAGCTTTCTGAAGCTCTCTCTCTATCTATATATATATATATATATATATATATATATATTACCTGTATATATATATATATATATATATATGTGTGTGTGTATATATATATATATATATATATATATATATATATATATATATATATATATATATATATATATATAAATAACTATATATATAAATATAGTTATATATAACTATATATATAAATGTAGTTCTATATAAATCTATATATATATATATATATATATATATATATATATATATCGCTGTGCCACATACTGATAGATAAGAGTAATAATGTCTGAGGGTGATAGGGAGAGACAGATATGTATACCTAGCTCTCTGTGTGCACAGAGATATTTTCACATCTCAGTGTTTTAGGCAGATGAGGCATTGGAAATGGGCTGAAATTAGCTAAGTGTAGGAGCATGCCCAGTCTGTCAGTACTTACAAGGTGGCTGCAGGCCACACCAATCTGTACTGCAGTCTGGGATTTTGTGTGCTACAGCCACTTAGCTGCTACACCTGATTCAACAGTCCAGTACCTCCCTGATAATTTGTCCAAGGGATTTCCTGGCTGTGTGCTGAACATAATATATGACGGATACCTAGCAACTGTACAGATTGTAATAGACAGTACAGGGTTTTGCATTATATGTATGTACACGTGTTACATGGCATTGTGCTTTTCTGGTACATCAGTGGAAAATCATTATAAATTGACGTTAGAAACTGATGGCAGACATTTGAGTTACTGACTCCATACACACCAGGGAACCCATGCTGCTGCACAACCTGTTATTCTCTGCACTTTCTACATTTGTCTGTCCATTAGTTAAGCCCTCTCCTTATATTTGGGCCTTTTTCCCACTCCTGTTTATGGTTTTGTCCATATTTCCTGCTCTAAGTGGTTGTAGGTATGCTATGACTGGGGTGCATGATGTAACACACCACACAAGGTTACAGTCTTCACACCTCTGCCTGTGCATATTTTGCAGGATGCCCAGCATTCTGCCCCATATGTCCACTCTGCTCCTCAGACAGTTGTGTTTTTCTGGTAATATACTACTAAATGGTGCCCACAGACTTGTTGTAGGTACTGACACAGTTACATAATGGCCTTTACATCCTGCTGCTACTCTGACTTGTTACAACCTGCTGTTATACTAGCCACCTTCTAGGTTACACAGAGTATGTATAATGTCCGTAAGTGTGGCCCCCTGTCCCTTCATTGTCTCTGGCTTTGTTCAGCTTTCTTGCAGTAACACATTGTGATATATTGACAGTCTGTGAGACTCCTACTATAGGAGTACCTCACATGCAAAAGTTGTAGGTGCAGCCAGATTCAAGTCACGAACACCATCAAACATGCTAATGTACTTAGCCCACTGTGCCACACCAGCCACCAGAAAGTGAGGTTTAATTCCTGACACTATCAACAGCAGACAAACATACATTTTGACCCCTGCATATTGTGGAAATAGAACATGTAGCCAGGTTGTTTGGGACAGCCCTGGGATTGTGCAGTCTGCTGCTATATCCTTGCAAATGTACTGTTACTGCAGTTGTGTGGGAACACAGCTGTGTTGTGGGTAGGGGACTCTAGCATTGACGGTTGTGCATCTGTCCTATAACCCCACTGTTTGGCATTTCCCTCACATACTGCAGTGGGTTTTGCTGCCTTGTGGCCTAATGCATATTATGGGGCAGCCAGTATTGGACAGAGTACCTGTTGTCCCACATAGCTGTTAGTTCTCTGCAAGTAGCCCAGTAGCCCACTCTATTCCCTGTCATACATGCAGCAGGTCCATACATATGCTACCATAGTCTAGTACCCCATATATTTGTTGTAAAGGAGAGTGACTTACCTTGTGAACACAGCAGTTGAGATAACAGTGCTTCAGGGCTGACTCTATCTGATGCATACAGTACACAGCCAATACATGGTATGGTACAGGTAATGTGGTGTGGCTGGCATCCATTTTACTATGTGTGCGAGTTGGAGTAAGGTGTCAGTCCCTAGGACCCTAGGTTGTCAGTGCATGTGCTATGCATTGCCTCTTTCCAAGGCCAAGGCATACTGGGCACACCTACGTCTGCCTACAGGGACAGCTTCAGGGGGTTCCTCCTCTGAGTCTCTTGTGGTTCTGGCTGTGGGGACCTTAGCACTGGTGGGGAGCTGTGTGTCCCTTCCCTGTGATCTTGCTGCAGCTGTTTCCACAAAATCATATTATGTAGCATGGCACATACTGTGAAAGTGTGTGTACATGTGGCTGGAGAGTACTTCAGGGCTCCACCAGATATATTGAGGCACTGGAACCGTGACTTCAGCAGCCCAAATATATACTCTGTGTTGTTCCTGGTTTGTGCGGGTGTCTCATTATGACATTCTTCGGTAGGTGTGTGTGCATTTCTAGTGGATGTTATCATCCACAGTTCTAGTGCATAGACAGCATTCCCCAGTAGATGGCCATATGGGATGTCCCCCCTACCAAACATCTGGTACAGCTGTAGTGCATGCCAGATATAAGAGTCATGATAACTTTCATGGCTGCCAGCAGGCATTGTACATGATATGACAGTTGATGGAGTGATACCCCTTGTGGTTGATCTAGACTCTACCCTCCTCACGGGGCGGTGCATTGATGTATACATGAGTGCATTCTATGGTACCCAGTACCTCAAGGTAGTGTGCTACATGGTAGAAGAGATGCATACTGCTGGCCCTCTCCTCAGGGGTGCGGGGTAAAAAAATGTGCCCTCTGGCATGTGTTTGCATGGCAGCCTGGAAGTGGTGGATTACTCTGGATGCAGATGCCTGTGAGACCCCCATCATGTCCCCAGCTGGTCTTTGAAAACTACTTGTAGCTAGCATTCTAAGGGCTACAAATACCTTTGTTTCCACTGGGATGGGTTCCCCTCTGTTGGTTCTGGGTCTGAGTTGAGGGCAGCAGAGCTCGGTGAGTTCTTGTAGTATGTGCCTGTTCACTCTGTAGTGCTCTACAAGCTCCAGCTCATATAGCACCTGGAAGGTTACCCTGGGCCTGAACACTCTTCTCCTTCTCAGTCTAGGCCTATTGTCAGCAGCAGCATCAGCACTGACCTCAGCCCCTACCACATACAGATGTAGCAAAGCAGCAGCCCCTAGCATTCTGTAAGTCAAAATTCCCAACTCTGTACTCCAGTGGTGCAGAGTATGGGGGGAAATCAGATTGTAGGGTGTATGCATCCTTTATAGTGCTCTGCTGCAGATGCAGCCTGTGTGATTGGCTAATGCATTCCACCTGCCAGGTGCATCATTGAGGGGTTTGAATGGCCCAGTGTAAGTGGATCAGGGGTTATAAGTAATTATACATGATTGGCTTTCCCAGGGTATTTCCTTTTGTTTTTTAAATG
This sequence comes from Protopterus annectens, assembly GCF_019279795.1. NCBI lineage: Eukaryota > Metazoa > Chordata > Ceratodontiformes > Protopteridae > Protopterus > Protopterus annectens. The sequence continues at coordinate 741,725,207 of NC_056731.1, forward strand.
GCTTTCCTACTAAGCACCATGGTATATGGCGTGCAAACCCACAGTGCTGGTATAAACACTGCTCCTCAGTCTGGACATACCCCCATGCACAGGCACTCAGCATAGCTCAAACCAGGTAAAACATGTGCCCAGCAGCTAAATAAAGTTAGCAGCACTGGAGACACCTCCCTGCTTAACTGAGAGGTGCGCCCCACAAACGGGCACTACTGAGCTCCAGTCCACTTAAACATATTGTGACACACTCCCTTTTAATGTCATCTAGCTCTTCTGTGGACACCAACATGGTTCTGGGGCTACAGGTTTTATCTGCGGACACAGTGGACCATTTTTGCTATTCAGTAACCCCAGCTCATTTCCATACAGATCTGTGAACATAACCTGGATACTTCATTATTCCAGGGCCTGCCTCCTTAACAACCATTGACATCTACTATTGTACATACAGTAGGGCCCTTCTTCTTCTTCTTTCGGTTGCTCCCGTTAGGGCTCGCCACAGCAGATCAACTGTTTCCATTTCTTCCTGTCCTCTGCATCTTGCTGGTCCTATAATGTATTATTCTCACATATGTCTTATTTTTAGTTTTTAAACTTTTTAATATTGTTTTTGCATAACAGCATGTTTGCGCACTGTTGAGTGCCATTCAAACATAATATGGGTATTAAAAAAAACATTATTTTATATTATTTTTTGGACACACAGGGCATACCTTTGCACATATCTGTGCCTACTATGCAATCTCTGACCTTCTAAATGGGCTTTTACAGCCCCTGTTCAATTTTTACTTTCTTGTACACGGAAATTTTCTGTGTACACTTTGGACACCAACATGAGATGTGCAGGACTTGCCTATCTGCTTGTTGGATCACTCCAACACCCTCATTTGCATGCAATTCACCTGCTTATGAGGTGATTTGCATGCCACAGACACTTCTATGTCCGCTCACCCCTGCACGCCCCTCTGCTCTATTTACTGGATCGCACAGCTGCTTACTTCCATGTAAGCTCCATGCCACTCTGCCTACATGGAAAATCACTCCATGTAGGCTTTATTGAATTTCCCCCCATTATCTTTACACACATCCTTGCAATGACTCATTCCCCCAGCTTGAGAAGGCCAGAGCTTACAAAAGATTCCTGACACACTGTTTTTCTTCCTCCATTAACATTCTGAAACCATACTCTTTTAAACATAGTAATATCCCTTAACTCCTTCAGCACTTACTTTGTATTCAGTTATCTGTCAGTACACTATAATTTTCTAATAAACAGACTGCAGTTGTAAGGCACTTCAAATATAAAGCTACAACTTATGTGAAACTATATTTTACATAATCAGGCATCCATATTACATTATATTTTAAACATAAACATTTTATTTGACTCATCTGTGAAGAAACTGCAACTTAATATGGATTTTGTGAAGAATAATCTTGAGACGATATATTTTTCTATAACAGACCTCCTGTATTTGACACTACCAGTGTCACACAACACACAAAATTATATTTTAATTATTCTTAACTTTAAAAAAGCATCATAGTATTCATCATCTACAGTGACTGAATTTCCATTTACCTTAATTTCATTATTAGATACTTTTAATTGTGGGATTTCGCTTGCAAGTAAGGTTAAGCATTTTGTAATTAGTCTTTAGAACAGAAAATATTAAAACTAAAAGAATAATATCAATTATTGTAATAATCCTTTATGGGCGGATGCAGTGGTGCAGCGGTTAGCGTTGCCACCTCACAGCCAGAGGTTCTTCGGTTCAATTCTCTGTTGGAGTGCCTTCTGTGCAGAGTCTGCATGTCCTCCTTATGGTCACATGAGTTTCCTCCGGGAGCTCCAGTTTCCTCCCAAAGCCATGCTGTAGGTGGATTGGACACTCTAAATTGGCCCTAGATGTGAGTGTGTGTGTGCCTTCTGTGGAAGGTTGGGTACTGGGCTGGCATATCAACACTGTAAAACTCCACTGCCAATCATGAGCAGACAGGTGATCCACTGTGGTGACCCCTAACCAGGAAGAAGAAGATTGTAATGATACTTTGTAGTATACTAGTTCCCAGGTTACCAAATACACTACCCAACCATCCAAAAAATGTCCACTTTTTAGATGTGCTGTCCAGGTCCTTAGCCCTCTGTTCTATGAAACTGACCAATTTTTCTTGTTCATCATGATAGTCACTAATATAAGAACAACAACCACTTCCTATGAGGACACATCACCCCCTTTGGCAGCAAGCATTATGTCGAGTGCCAACCAATTTTATAGTACCACAGTTTGAATTTCAGTCATTTCTCAATTTGTCATCCCGATGCAATGTGAAGTATGATTTGCTACTTCCTGAAGAATTTGAGCAAGCATGATGATTTCAAGCATTGTTCTTTGAAATCCATACCCAGGAGCCAAGACTGAAAATACTTATTCTGTCCAGTGAATTGCCCATTTATTTCTCAGTCTGCCTGCTAGAGAATTCTTGAAATGTTTAATAGCAGGAGGAATATAGCCCATAAAATAGCATCCAGACCAGTTTGTAGGCAACCAGGGGTCGACATGATCACTGCAAATGTAATAGGAATCCTCTATCATGCCCAAGCCATGTCCCCAGTCATAGCTTTTTAAGTATAAAGAGTTCAACACACTTTTATGTCTAGTGTCATTGCATTTGTTGATTCCCAGTGGTACATTTCCATTTTTGGCATAGCATATATCTCTACGATTTGTGGTTGCAAGCTGAAGAGACAAAACCATTGAAGAGTCAGGCACATTACGCCAAGTTACATTAGTGTGACTAAGACCCTTTTCAAATGTCACCTGTGATGAAGGGATTGGAATAGTGGGAATCACTGCCTTAGAATGATGAGGTATATGCAAACACACCCAGCAGTTTGTCACATTTAAGTGCACAGCATATTGTCAAAAAAAAAACAACAGAAAACTATTTTCTCTCAACCATCTTGTAAAAGGAAAAAACAGCAAAAACAAAGCAAAAGTACCTGCTGTTACTCAATTCATCATGGACTTCTGTCTGAGTTGATTTTCTTTAATCCTTCACTGGGGCAGATAATTTATCCTTCACACTTTGATCTTCCTTCAGTCGTAAACATGATTCATCCGGAGCTTTACACAATGTCTTTTTTTTTTTTGGACTCAAACAGCTCTTTCTCTGGAAAGTTTTAACATAAACCCAATCACCGGGGCTCAGTTGGGGATGGGGCTCGTCAGGAGGTTGAGAAAGAGCTTCTGGTACAGTTATGTAGTACTGATGCAAGAAATGAATATGTTTTGTGCAGTAAGACAATGTAACATCATCAGTTACAGTTAATTTTTTATTTGACGCAGCGGGGAGTAGCTGGGAGGGTCATGGGTCCCCCATTAATATCTCATAGGGGCTCAATCTCCTTGTAGTGTTTAATGTACTCCTTATACTCATTAATGCTAAGGGAAGTGCCTCCAGCCATTTAAGGTTTGTTTCTGCACAAATCTTTGAAATTTTATTTTTAAGGGTCCTATTAACACTCTCTACTATCCATATGACTGGATGGTTGGAAAAGTGAGACTCAACTTAGTATTAAAAAATTTGCATAGTTTTTAATCAGGGAGTTATTAAAGTGGGTTTCCTGGTCACTATTGATAGTACAAGGTACACCCAATCAAGGTATGAATTCAAATAGCAATTTTTTAACAACTGTTACAGAATTTGCTTTGTGACATGGGTAAGGTTCGGCCCATGCAGAAAACTTACAAACCACTACCAGTAGATATTGTAAATTACAAACTTTTACCATCTGAATAAAGGACAGCTGTACGTTAACAAAAGGTCCCCAAGGTGGTGGTAAGCATGCAGCCCTAATGTTTGCATTTTTGCTAACATTATGCTTTAAGCATATAGCACAGTTATTGACATACTAAAGTATCAACGAGGAGACATGAGGGGCATATCAGCTTTGGGTAATTTGATTAAATAAAGCTGTCTTCTTACCTGCATGGGCTGGTAAATATGCCCTTACCAGGTATGATAGCAAGGAGGCAGGCACCACCAGTTGGCTGTCCGGGTGTCAGCATAACCCATCAATGTATGTACTGCATCTGTGTTTAAGCCACCTCTGAACTTCTCCTGTGATGCTTCATTTTAGAAAGCTGATACTCTCTTAACAATCAAACCCCTCATCACTGTTAGAATCTTGCAATAACATCACATGAAAATTTACACAAAGTCCTTTTACAACTTGCTTAACTAAAGGGATCCTTTTTTATTGGTCTGTACTGCCTTCTTAACCTCTTTTACCTGTTGTAGCAAGTTCTTATTAGCATCCTGTAATCCCCTTAATGCTGATTCCTTTTCTCTTTTAAGAGCTTTAGTATACCAAGAATAAAATACTGCCCATTGTTTTTCACTTGCCTTGTTTTTCTCTTTTTTTTCAAAATACTTTTCAGATTCTCTAATTATGTTTACATACGTTTCTTTTAATGCAAATACTTCACTAGAGCAAGTTTTAGTAAACTGAAACCACTCATTCAAATACTTACAACTTTCCTTTCCATAATTATGATACATAAAATATGCAGTTGCTCCCTTTACAGGGATTTGATCCTGTTTGCTTAACTTTGTTCCCATTTTAACACAAAACCCAGCAGTGGAGAACAGGAAATCTAAAGTGTAGTATAAAGCACCCGACTCCACGGCAGTAGATTAACACTTTATTCACAAAAAACAAGACAGATTGAACGCTTTCGTCTCCACTCTGGAGACCTCTTCAGAATCAATTATACCAAACAACAAAGACAAATATATACAATGAGCAATGCTATTAAGATAATTGTGCTCAATTAATCAATAAAACAATAATACAATAAAATGAAGTTAATCTTAGGAATAATATTAAGAATAATATCAGTAGTGAGCTGGATGATTTTCCTACACCTACACTTCTACAAAATTTATGTCGTGTTAAACATTGCACTTAAACAGCATAGGATTAAAATTAAAATATGTGTAAGGATGTGACCCACAATCACAAAAGAGGAACTTTTAGATGCAATAGATGCCCTCAATGCCCATTTATAGCAGGCGAGAAATCTATTTATTTACCAAGTCTACATACTACACTAAAAGCGAGAAAATATAGTAGCTGCTACACCAAAGGTCTGGTCTATTTAGCATATTGCACATTCTGTTGGAGCTTCTACGTAGGAAAAACTGAGAGACACCTACGTAGAAGAATTTATGAACACATAAGAGACATTAACCGTAAAAATGTTAATAATGCCCTTTATAGACATTCTATGGTATGTCTCAATGCTAATTTTAAATTCTGGGTTTTGGAAGTTGTTGACAGTCCAGATAGAGGGGGAGACTGGACTACTAAATTATTATATAGAGAAATGATGTGGCAGCTCAGATTAGACGCCTGTAATGGCAAAGGTTTAAATGATTGTATATCTATTGCACCAGCGTTAAAAGTTTTAGCATTGGACCCTAAAAAACACTATTTAAGTGGATAATAGTGTCTAAACATTGTAGTTTACATCCTAAATAATTTATTTTATTTATTATTATTTTTATACATATATTTACAATTACACATGTTTACATATTTACTACAAAGATATATTTATATAGTTTTATATATTTACATATTTATATATTTATAGAGTTATTTATATATTTATAATGTTATACATATATTTTTATATACATATATATATATATATATATATATATTCATTCACTTACTTTATATTTATATTTACATATTTATATATTCATATATTTATACATCCATACATATTTAGATTTTGTATATTTATTTATAAATTCATTAAGTCTACATATAACTTAAATATTTTATCAATACTTTTCTCAACCACTAACATAAACATTTTGAAACATAAGGTGCAATACATTCTCAATTTTTAACTCTTAGTAACAAGACACAAGAACTAGAATAACAGTTATATAGGACCTAGCCAGTTGACATTATTATGTTTTATTTTATTTTATTTTATGATTTCATCTTATTATTTATTTTATTTTCTTTCATTTCATATGTACATAACATCCTTACACATATTTTAATTTTAATTTTAATCCTATGCTGTTTAAGTGCAATGTTTAACACGACATAAATTTTGTAGAAGTGTAGGTGTAGGAAAATCATCCAGCTCACTACTGATATTATTCTTAATATTATTCCTAAGATTAACTTCATTTTATTGTATTATTGTTTTATTGATTAATTGAGCACAATTATCTTAATAGCATTGCTCATTGTATATATATGTCTTTGTTGTTTGGTATAATTGATTCTGAAGAGGTCTCCAGGGTGGAGACGAAAGCGCTCAATCTGTCTTGTTTTTTGTGAATAAAGTGTTAATCTACTGCCGTGGAGTCGGGTGCTTTATACTACACTTTAGATTTCCTGTTTTCCACTGCTGGGTTTTGTGTTTGGTTTTGGAGTTCTTCTTTTTTACATTTTTGTTCCCATTTTACCTATTAAGATTTACCTTGTAGATCGGGATCCTGGTTATTCAGTGGAAGAAGAGGAAAAAAATGAACTACATCAATTCACACACCATTCAGGGAGGGAAGCTTAGGGATTCTGTCATTATGAAATGACAGAGGAAAGGTTTCGATCAGCCTTTTCCCACAGCACTCCCTTGCTTTCGGCCCATCACAAGCTCAAAATTTACAGTTCCAGCATTGCAATTGGAATAATGGGGTGGATACGTACTGTGTCCAGAACTAACCACTCTTTAGGACTCTCTGAGGGTACTTCCACACAGTCTCACCTATGTCCCAGCATGCTATGGGCTCATGAACTTGATTTACCAGCACACATACACCTATGTCCCAACATGCTATAGGCATGAACTTGATTTAACAAGACACAGAAACTATGTCACAGCATGCTATAGGTTCATAAACTTGATTCAACTTTAACTTTTCCCCTTTTTTGTCTCTCTCTCTTTTCACTCATACATTAAACAACATAAAATATCTCTCATGCCTCTTACCTTTAGTCTTGAGGGTATCTCCCTCAACACAAGGTACTTCCTTGTCCTAATTTTTCCTTTTTGTTGTATGCGCATACACATTAATAAATTTGTCTTATTTTCTTTGGGGTCCTCCCACTATTACTTTACATATACCTAACAAGCAAATTTCAGTGGGGTCCTCCCACTAGTACTTTACATACACCTAACAAGAAAACTCAGTCATTCAACAAAACAGTTATTCACTCAATTCCACTTTTTTAACTACAGTTATCCAAAAGAGGAAAAAACAATTCCACAAATCCATTTTCCCCATTTAGTCTAGCAGCAGTTTGCAAAGCCTAGTTAGTTATCTGAATCTCTGACTATCCAATACAAAACAGTGTGGAATTCACAGAGGAACTTTTTATGCTGGGCCCTTATAATTTATTCCATACTGCCCTGCAGCAGTACCAAAGTTCAAATCCAAGTCACTGCACCAAATGTTACACTACACAAATAAATCCCAAAGAGTTTTACCTTTTTTAGTCTTAAATCAAGAATAATGGTTCAGGATGAGCAAAGTACTGGTTTATTCTATAAATAGCACTGGGAGACTGCCTTCACAAAATTTCAGATCAGTCTCCCAGAACAAAGAAAACTGCATTATTTTGTACTTTTTCTTGTCAATTTCATGCATGCAGAACTCCAACATTACATCGTTTTTAGCAAATCAATGTATTTTAAAATATTATATGCTCTCCTGATCCTTGCTTAGTGTTTCACGTGAACACTTGAAAATATACCTTTTTAAAACATAGACCATCTGGGCTAAGAATCTTACCCTTTGACCTTGTTACATTCAGTACCAGTACAAACTATCTTTACAGATATCCTTGCAACAGCTCATCCCCATCCTGA